>NC_042969.1:84640279-84940279 GCF_901001165.1 Salmo trutta | reverse complement strand
AGACTGGAACCGTCTCTCCCTGGTACAGTATAGAACAGACCAGTGTCTGGTCCTCCTACTCCAAACTGGAACCGTCTCTCCCTGGTACGGTATAGAACAGACCAGTGTCTGGTCCTCCTACTCCAAACTGGAACCGTCTCTCCCTGGTACGGTATAGAACAGACCAGTGTCTGGTCTTCCTACTCCAGACTGGAACCGTCTCTCCCTGGTACGATATAGAACAGACCAGTGTCTGGTCCTCCTACTCCAAACTGGAACCGTCTCTCCCTGGTACGGTATAGAACAGAACCAATAGCTCCATGTTATCTGGAATGCTCTTTAGGTTTTATTACCCAAAGACATCGTAAATCTCCTCTGTCAGTGCTATCTCATAGAGGCCCATCCTCAGTAAGACACACACACATATGTAGACAATGTTCCATTCTGTCCTCTTACCTTTCTGATATTCTGCATAGCTCCAGGGATATGTGAAAGACAAGCCTGACCTCTCCCCTCTCTGGGCCCCAAGTGACTGAGCCCCAGCTAAGGGAAAAGTACAACTGCCAACATTCATTATCCAAATGGATACATTCTAATGACAAGTATCTCACATAAGCATATTATGGAAATAAAACATCTTAATTATCTATGTTACCCAACTAATTCTGATTCATCTGCCACAAGGCACTTGGATGTACCTTCTCTAGTACCATCTTACCAAAACATTGTTATGATTAAGTTTATTTTTATCTTTTACCTTTCAGGTTCAAACTCAAGTATCAATGAGAGGATCGTGAAGGGATGCATGGATGACCATTTTTGTCAGTCAAGCCCCAAAATATCTTTGAATATCGGTTTCCAACAATTCACTTCTTCATGCTGCAACTCATCTGGCTGCAACAGTGACACTTTCTCTGGTAAATATTGTTCAGAACTTAGAACTTTGAACTCCATTGTTCTTTGTTGAATTAGATTTATTTTTGTCTGATCCTTACATGAGTTGTCCTGTTGTTTCTCCAGACGACCCCCACAATGGACTTCAGTGTTTTTCTTGCACTGATCCAGAAGATGAAGTTTGTGATCAGGCTGTGACCTGCCAGGGAGTTCAAGATCACTGTCTTAACGACACAGGTAAAGTACATGCAATTAATGTTTGTGTTTGGCTGTGTTCATGCTATACTATGGTCCTTGTGTAATAAATACAGTTATAATAAATGTTAGGTTTATTTGAATTATCTCTGTATGTTTCATTCATATTGTATTGTTTTTGACAATATTTTTGATCTAATGTAATATTTTCTCTGTAGTGACAGCTAGTAATGGTCGGTCTGTGACTCTTCGAGGCTGTGTCTCCAAGAGTATGTGTGGTTCCGGTTCTGACTCCGGTTCTGACTCCGGTTCTGACTCTGGTTCTGTGTCCTGCTGTGAGGGAAGTCTCTGCAACAGAAACATGCCTATGAATGCCGCTCAGCCTGTAGCACTTACAGTCCTCACTCTACTAGTTGGGATAACAACCACCACACTTCTACAATCCGTCAATCAATGAATCTTGATTGGGGGTTTATTGAGGATTTGCGTATTTTCTCATGAGGATTGGCTATGTGGGCATCTGTGTTAAAATTTAAACAAGAGTTGTTCAATTTGATCAAAACTCTTTGGTTAGTGTCGATTGATCTCAAAAAGTATTTGTATAGTTAAACAACCTTACATTTAAAAATATGAAATGATACTCTGTGTTGTCCAAAGTGTAACAACCTTGTCACTTCCTGACCCATTAGAGTACTGTGGGATCTGTTGCTTGTTGCTCATCAGCAGGCTGCTGAATATAACAATTCTGACCAAAAAAAAGACTACTTGATTGTGTTGGACAGAAACTCTTCTGAAATGATGCATTTCATTTATTAAACTTGGAGGTTGTGTTGAGTGAAGAAATGATGGGTAATCTAACTTTCCTTTAATCTAGCCTATTAGGCCAATGCATAAGGATACAATCTTCACTTGTCTTCTTTTCTTGCTCTTTGTGGTTTAAGCCAGGTTACTGTAAAGCTCTTTGTGGTCTAAGTCGGGTTACTGTAAAGCTCTTTGTGGTCTAAGCCGGGTTACTGTAAAGCTCTTTGTGGTCTAAGCCGGGTTACTGTAAAGCTCTTTGTGGTCTAAGCCGGGTTACTGTAAAGCTCTTTGTGGTCTAAGCCGGGTTACTGTAAAGCTCTTTGTGGTCTAAGCCGGGTTACTGTAAAGCTCTTTGTGACAACTGTTGATGTAAAAGGGACTTACATATGATTGATTGATTGATTGATTTATTGATTGATGAATTAACAAATGTTCTTCAACACTGGCATTTAATCAAACATGTTAGTAAATAAATAATAAGCATTCATACTACTTACATTCAGTTTTTTCCCTATATTGTGTATCATGTTAAGATTTGATAATTACTCCCACCAACATCACACAACATAGACTTGATAATACATCCCACCAAAACCTATTTTCAAATTTGCCAGTAAAAGAGGACAACATTTCCGCCATCGCTGACACAGCTATGATTCGATTATGATGTGGCACACACACACACACACACACTTCACTGTGGACATGTTTAACTATACTTGTGGGGACCAGAAGTCCCCGCAAGAATAGTAAACAAACCAAAATTTGACCAACAGGGGACATTTTGTTGGTTCCCACAAGCTCAGATGCTATTTCTAGGGCGTTTAGGGTTAAGGTTAGAATTAGTGTTAGGGTTAGGAGCTAGGGTTAGGAGTTAGGGTTAGGAGCTAGGGTTAGTTTTAGGGTTAGTAGCTAGGGTTAGGTTTAGGGTTAGGAGCTAGGGTAAGGTTTAGGGTTAGGAGCTAGGGTAAGTTTTAGGGTTAGGAGCTAGTGTTAGTGTTAGGGTTAGGAGCTAGGATAAGGTTTAGGGTTAGGAGCTAGGGTAAGGTTTAGGGTAAGGGTTAGGGTAAGGGTTAAGGTTAGGGTAAGGGTTAGGTTTAGGTTTAGGTTTAGGGTTAGGGTAAGGGTAATGGTAAGGGTACAGGTTAGGGTTAGGGTAAGGGTACAGGTTAGGGTAAGGGGACAGGTTAGGTTTAGGGTAAAGGTACAGGTTAGGGTTAAGGTTAGGGGTTAGGGAAAATAGGATTTTGAATGGGACTGAATTGTATGTCCACACAAGGTTGGCTGCGCAAGACAGTATGTCTTTCTTCAGGAGGCTGAAGAAAGTCAGCTTGTCCCCTAAGACCCATATACACTTTTACAGATGCACCATTGAGAGCATCCTGTTGGGCTGTATCACCGCCTGGTACGGCAACTGCACCGTCCGCAACCTCAGTGCTCTCCAGAGGGTGGTGCGGTCTGCCCCAAGGGGCATCTATAGCACCCAGTGTCACAGGAAGACCAAGATCATCAAGGACCTCAGCCACCCGAGCCACAGCCTGTGCACCTCACTATTATCCAGAAGGCAAGGCTAGTACAGGTGCATCAAAGCTGGGACAGAGAGACTGAAAAACAGCTTCTATCTCAAGGCCATCAGACTATTAAAATAGACATTACTAGCCGGCCTCCACCCAGTACCCTACCCTGAACTTAGTCACTGTCATTAGCCGGCTACCACCCGGTTACTCGACCCCGCACCCTAGAGGCTGCTGCGCTATGTACATGGAACACTGGTCATTTTAATAATGGAACACTGGTTTCAACTATTCTGCCTGCGGCTACGGAACCCTGACCTGTTCACCGGACGTGCTTGTTGCACCCTCGACAACTACAATGATTATTATTATTTGACCATGCTGGTCATTTATGAACATTTTAACATCTTGACCATGTTCTGTTATAATATCCACCCGGCACAGCCAGAAGAGGACTGGCCACCCCTCATAGCCTGGTTCCTCTCTAGGTTTCTTCCTAGGTTTTTGGCCTTTCTAGGGAGTTTTTCCTAGGGAGTTTTTCCTAGCCACCGTGCCTCTTTCACATGCATTGCTTGCTGTTTGGGGTTTTAGGCTGGGTTTCTGTACAGCACTTTGAGATTTCAGCTGATATACGAAGGGCTATATAAATAAATTTGGTCACTTTAATAATGGAACACTGGTCACTTTAATAATGGAACACTGGTCACTTCACTTTATTAATGGAACACTGGTCACTTTAATAATGGAACACTGGTCACTTTAATAATGGAACATTGGTCACTTTAATAATGGAACACTAGTCACTTTAATAATGGAACACTGGTCACTTTAATAATGAAACACTGGTCACTTTAATAATGGAACAATGGTCACTTTAATAATGGAACACTGGTCACTTTAATAATGGAACACTGGTCACTTTAATAATGGAACACTGGTCACTTTAATAATGGAACACTGGTCACTTTAATAATGGAACACTGGTCACTTTAATAATGGAACAATGGTTACTTTAATAATGGATCACTGGTCACTTTAATAATGGAACACTGGTCACTTTAATAATGGAACACTGGTCACTTTAATAATGGAACACTGGTCACTTTAATAATGGAACACTGGTCACTTCACTTTATTAATGGAACACTGGACACTTTAATAATGGAACAATGGTTACTTTAATAATGGATCACTGGTCACTTTAATAATGGAACACTGGTCACTTTAATAATGGAACACTGGTCACTTTAATAATGTTTAAACACTGTTTCACCCATTTCATACAGTACAAGTTAAAAGTTTGGACACATACTCATTCAAGGGTTGTAGAATTGTAGAATACATTGTACATTGTAGAATAATAGTGAAGGCATCAAAACTTTTAAATAACACACATGGAATCATGTAGTAACCAATTTTTTTTTAAAGACATTTTAGATTTTAGATTCTTCAAAGTAGCCACCCTTTGCCTTGATGACAGCTTTGCACACTCTTGGCATTCTCTCAACCAGCTTCATGAGGAATGCTTTTCCAGCAGTCTTGAAGGAGATCCCACATATGCTGAGCATTTTTTGGCTACATTTCCTTCACTCTGCGGTCCAAGTCATCTCAAACCATCTCAATTGGGTTGAGGTCAGGTAATTGTGGAGGCCATGTCATCTGATGCAACACTCCATCACTCTCCTTGGTCAAATAGTCCTTACACAGCCTGGAGGTGTGTTTTGGGTCATTGTCCTGTTGAAAAACAAATGATCTGTATAGAACATGTGTGTCTGTGTGCTCAGTGTCTGAGTGTGTGTTTTGGGTCTGTGTGCTCAGTGTCTGTGAGTATGTGTGTCTGTGTGCACTGTGTCCGTGTGGTCAGTGTCCGTGAGTGTGTGTGTGTCTGTGTGAGAATTTGTTTTATTTTTTTATTTTACCTTTATTTAACTAGGCAAGTCAGTTAAGAACAAATTCTTATTTTCAATGACGGCCTACCGGGGAACAGTGGGTTAACTGCCTTGTTCAGGGGCAGAACGACAGATTTTTACCTTGTCAGCTCGGGGATTCATTCTTGCAACCTTTCGGTTACTAGTTCAACACTCTAACCACTAGTCTGCCCCAGCGGCAGAGGGGAGGTGTTTGCGTTAAAGATTACAATATGTTTGCATATAATGCATATATTACGACAAAATGTTTTGACGTTTTTGTTAATTTCGGTGTTCGACAGGTTTTTTTCTACTGTTCGCAGACACACTTTTTTTTTTAAAGGCAAGTCGAAATTCAGTACCCGAAGTCTACGCCTCTTCGTCAGCGATTGGTCAACAGTACTATTCCTAGTAGGAGTGGGAACTATGGATGCAATTCTACAATTAAGTGTTTGTTGTCATTCAACAAGAGACGACTAGTTTTCATTCACATTTTTCCACTTGAGAAATACTGCACCAAACATCTTAGTGAGACGTGAAATTTTGTAACTAATACCTCCTCGGCATAAACATCAAAATGAATTACTGTTTTCTTAATTTATCTTTATCTTAATTCAGCCTATTTTGAGGAAGTGATCCTGGGTAGGTTGTTGCTACGGTATCTCAAGATGGAAAAACAACAGTAATTTGTTCAAAATTTTCAAGCGAATGTCTTTAGGGAATATGCAACCACAGACGTTTGAATGACCGAGTTTTGCTGGAAGCAACCTGAACATATGTATGTGGACACCTTTGGTGTGGTGCAAAGGTCAAACTCCAAGGTCACAGTCA
The DNA here is from genome assembly GCF_901001165.1 of Salmo trutta. Classification (NCBI taxonomy): domain Eukaryota; kingdom Metazoa; phylum Chordata; class Actinopteri; order Salmoniformes; family Salmonidae; genus Salmo; species Salmo trutta. The sequence continues at coordinate 84,934,158 of NC_042969.1, read as the reverse complement.
AAATTACACATCAGCACTTGTCTGCTTCCTGGTTAACTCTGAGGACCCTGGGTGATTGCGGGAGAAGGACACACACACACACACACACACACACACACACACACACACACACACACACACACACACACACACACACACACACACACACACACACACACACACACACACACACACACACACACACACACACACACACACACACACACACACCCTAACGGTTAGAGTGTTGGGCCAATAACCGAATGGTTGCTTGTTCGAATCCCTGAGTCGACAAGGTGAACAAACTGTCGATGTGCCATTGAGCAAAGCACTTAACCCTAATTTCCCCATGACTGACCCTGGCCGTGACCCCACTCTCTGAGGGGGTTTCAGGGAGAGTTGGGAATATAAAAAAAACAAAAAAACATGTATAATTAACACATGCGAATGAATACACACTTGTACATGTGTGAAATCGAATAAACTCAAAATAAATTATTATATTTTTCTAACACACAGACTTTCCTAGATGAGAGCTGACACTAGAGGGGGCTGTTGATCTGGTGGTTCATCCCTGTGAGCTGGTTTCACACTGAGGTTCAATCAAATCAATACAATTAAAAATAGTAACACAAGAGGAATACAATACACAATAATAATCCTATATACAGGAAGTACCAGTACCAGATCAATGTGAAGCTGTATACAGGAAGTACCAGTACCAGATCAATGTGAAGCTATATACAGGAAGTACCAGATCAATGTGGAGCTATATACAGGGAGTACCAGTACCAGATCAATGTGGAGCTATATACAGGAAGTACCAGTACCAGATCAATGTGAAGCTATATACAGGAAGTACCAGTACCAGATCAATGTGGAGCTATATACAGGAAGTACCAGTACCAGATCAATGTGGAGCTATATACAGGGAGTACCAGATCAATGTGAAGCTATATACAGGAATTACCAGTACCAGATCAATGTGGAGCTGTATACAGGGGGTACCAGTACCAGATTAATGTGGAGCTATATACAGGGAGTACCAGTACCAGATCAATGTGCTGCTATATACAGGAAGTACCAGTACCAGATCAATGTGGAGCTGTATACAGGGAGTACATTTTACGTCATTTAGCAGACACTCTTATCCAGAGCGACTTACAGTAGTGAATGCATACATTTCATACAATTTCATACATTTTTTTTTTCATACATTTATTTATTTTTTTTTTTTCCTGTGCTGGCCCCCCGTGGGAATCGAACCCACAACCCTGGTGTTGCAAACACCATGCTCTACCAACTGAGCTACAGGGAGTACCAGATTAATGTGAAGCTATATACAGGGAGTACCAGTACCAGATCAATGTGGAGCTATATACAGGGAGTACCAGATCAATGTGGAGCTATATACAGGGAGTACCAGATCAATGTAGAGCTATATACAGGGAGTACCAGTACCAGATCAATGTGGAGCTATATACAGGGAGTACCAGATCAATGTGGAGCTATATACAGGAAGTACCAGTACCAGATCAATGTGGAGCTATATACAGGAAGTACCAGATCAATGTGAAGCTATATACAGGCAGTACCAGATCAATGTGAAGCTATATACAGGGAGTACCATACCAGATCAATGTGGAGCTATATACAGGGAGTACCATACCAGATCAATGTGGAGCTATATACAGGAAGTACCAGTACCAGATTAATGTGCTGCTATATACATGAAGTACCAGTACCAGGTCAATGTATATCCATGTATATATAGTCTAGGGAGTGTGCATAGAGTCAGTGCAAAACAGGATCAATGCAGATAGTCCAGGTAACTATTTAATTAACTATTAATGAATCTTTTGCTATTTAGCAGTCTTATGGCTTGAGGGTAGAAGCTGTCTCAGAGCCTGTTGGCCAGAGAGCCAACACTCCGGTACCGTTTGCCGGACGGTAGCAGACGGAACGGTCTATGACTAGGGTGGCTGAAGCGGCAAATTTTCGGGCCTTCCTCTAACACCGGCTGATATAAAGGTTCTGGATGGCAGGGAGCTTGGCCGCAGTGATGTACCACCCTCTGTAATGCTTTGTGGTCGATGGCGATGCATTTGTCATACCAAGCGGTGATGCAGTCAGTCAAGAGGCTCTCGATGGTGCAGCTGTCAACATTTTTGAGGATCCGAGGGCCCATGCCAAATCTTTTCAGCCTCCAGAGTCAATGTGAACTAGAAGCTCTCAACCCGCTCCACTACAGCCCCGTCAATGTGAACTGGAAGCTCTCGACCCGCTCCACTACAGCCTCGTCAATGTGAACTAGAAGCTCTCAACCCGCTCCACTACAGCCCCGTCAATGTGAACTAGAAGCTCTAGACCCGCTCCACTACAGCCCCGTCAATGTGAACTGGAAGCTCTAGACCCGCTCCACTACAGCCCCGTCATTGTGAACTAGAAGCTCTAGACCCGCTCCACTACAGCCCCGTCAATGTGAACTAGAAGCTCTCAACCCGCTCCACTACAGCCCCGTCAATGTGAACTAGAAGCTCTAGACCCGCTCCACTACAGCCCCGTCAATGTGAACTGGAGCGTCCTCCCCTTTCTCCTGTAGTCCACGATCAGCTCCTTGGTCTTACTGACGTTGAGTGAGGTAATAACTTCCTGTTGGACTGGTGTTCAAACCATGTGACCTTCTGTTACACAGAGAATGATAACTGCCTGCAGCCAGAGTGATATGCAGCCAAGGCATGTCATTTAGATACACCGTGTAGATCACAATCACTTCTTGAGTTTTAGGGATACTGCATTTTTCCTTATTCTCAAAAACCGTTGAAAATGCTTAAACTGGGTGATAACATTACCACTGATGAAGAATGCTGTAAGAGGAATTTTTAGATTAACCATTAAAGCTGGGTTGAGGGACACTTCAGTGACGTTGGTGGCTGTGAGCTAGATACAGTAGCTAGCTCACCATTTCCTCACGGGATAGATTTCTGCCCCCCCGTATAAACAATCCGCTTTAGAAGCATCGCTGATCACCGTAATGAATTATAGTTGCGTTCCCTGCTTAATGGAATCAATTACCATGACAAGAGAAAGCAAACATCAGATAGAAACAACAAACGCTGACACTCAAGAGCACAGAGTGCTGAACGCTAGACATGGAAGAAGACAGCAGAATTAAAGATCATTGTAATTCTAGCAGGGAGTCCCCCCCCCCCCCACCGAGACACTAACATGTAAATTCTGTCGTAGCTGCCCAATAATAGGATTCTATTCTATGTTGAGAAACTGGACACGGCTCACTTTCTCATGCAGGATCAATGAGGGGTAGAGGACAGAAGAGAAGAGAGGAAATGAGAAAAGGATTTTATAGACCATCTGTTGAGCTCACAATGTGGCGTGTGTAAGTGAGTGTGAGCATGTTGTGTCCTGTGTGTGTGTGTGTGTGTGTGTGTGTCTTTGTGTTTACATATTGCTGTATGTGGTCTCCTCTTTAATTAGCAAAAATGATTCATTAGCACACATGTGCACCTGGCGCTATCCTTCTCCTCAGGGTGCATTAGTCCCGTGACAACTGTACACAAACACAAACACTAGCTAGCGCAGACACTGGGTGAGTCCCTGTCACAACACAGCTGACTGCTAGTCCTGCCTACTGGCTCCTACGGGAACACAGCAGCCATTTAGCACTCTCGGCCAATAGGTTCCAATCAAAGGAGAAATATGAGAATCATGAACTGAAAACCTTACTCCCTCTGAAAATAGAGAATGAGTAATGAAAACATTAAAGAAAAAAGCATAATCTAATACACATCAGAACATATCACAAGGCTTGGATTTTAATAAGTCCAACCCAACCCAAAGTAAACAGTGAGTATAGTTATCTTCTAATGCTCCAGAATCATGAGAGGAGATTATCTTACTGACATGATGTCATCCACACGTTGCCTGTTTCAACGATGTCATCCACACGTTGTAACGAGGGTCGTACAAAGGGGACCGAGGCGCAGCGTGTGAAGTGCTCATATTTTACTTTAATGAAACACTATTATCAAAACAACAAAAAACAACCGTCAACAGTTCTGTCAGGTTACAAGGAACAAAACAGAAAACACCTACCCATCAAAAAGCAAAGGAAAAACAGGCTGCCTAAGTATGGCTTCCAATCAGAGACAACGAAAGACACCTGCCTCTGATTGGAAACCATACCCGGCCGAAACACAGAAAACAAAACCATAGAAATAGAAATCTAGAAAAACCCCACATATAAACAGAAAACCCAAAACCACCAAAAACAACCCACCTGTCACGCTCTGACCGCTCTACTATGGAAAAGGACCTCTTACAAGGGTCAGGACGGGACACACGTTGCCTGTTTCAGCGCTGTCATCCACACGATGCCTGTTTCAGCGCTGTCATCCACACGTTGCCTGTTTCAACGATGTCATCCACACGTTGCCTGTTCAACGATGTCATCCACACGATGCCTGTTTCAGCGCTGTCATCCACACGATGCCTGTTTCAACGATGTCATCCACACGTTGCCTGTTCAACGATGTCATCCACACGATGCCTGTTTCAGCGCTGTCATCCACACGTTGCCTGTTTCAGCGCTGTCATCCACACGATGCCTGTTTCAGCGCTGTCATCCACACGATGCCTGTTTCAACGATATCATCCACACGATGCCTGTTTCAGCGCTGTCATCCACACGTTGCCTGTTTCAGTGCTGTCATCCACACGTTGCCTGTTTCAGCAATGTCATCCACACGATGCCTGTTTCAGCGCTGTCATCCACACGTTGCCTGTTTCAACGATGTCATCCACACGATGCCTGTTTCAGCAATGTCATCCACACGATGCCTGTTTCAGTGCTGTCATCCACACGTTGCCTGTTTCAGTTAAAGTGCCTCTTTTTTTGTCCTATATTATTATGAATTTCCTCAGTCAAGAAGAGCAACACAATTTACAGGCCTTAAGGGATGATTCTACTTTTATGAATCTCCTTTCTTTTAATGTTATTTACGTATATACCCTGTTTTTTTTCTATAAATACCAATAAAAACCAGGAAGCTTTTTAAAAGCCCTTTTTGACCAACGGACTACTATTACTGGGAGTTCTGTCCAAAAACACACGCAGTTGGGGGAAGTATTGACCTCACTCTGTTTAAGTAGAGTAACTGTGTGTTCAAAAGAATGAAACAAAACAGAAAGGTATAAAAATGGAATCCAGCGTCTATGTCAATTCAGACAGGTTGAATATTTCATGTTTGACCCCTTTTCAAATTTGGAAAATGTTTCCACAAGAAGAATTTCAAATAATTGGTACTCTGAAGGAGGTGCTATTGGAAAGAAGAATAAATTGCTATAGTTTTGGCTAGGGTGGTTTTACATGGGACAAGGGGGCATCATATTCTGCTCCTGTGATTTATTTCTGGCAATGATTCAGTCTTATCAATCACTCTCTATATGTTTACCACATTCCATCCTCTCCTTTAAGTCTCTCTCTCTCCATCCATCTTTCAAAGAGGGAGAGAGAAGACCTGAGCGAGATACTGATTGACTGCAATGTCTCTATTAGAGAGAGACAAAGTGAGAGAGAGAGAGAGAGAGAGAGAATGAGAGAGAAGATGAGAGAGAGAAAGAGAGAGAAGAAGAGAGAGAGAGAAAGAGACAGAGAGAGCGAGAGAGAGAGAGAGAGAACGAGAGAACGAGAGAGAAAGGGAGAGAAGAAGAGAGAGAGAAAGAGAGAGAGCGAGCGAGAGAGAAGATGAGAGAGAGAAAGAGAGAGAAAGAGACAGAGAGCGCGAGAGAGAGAGGGAGAGAAGAAGAGAGAGAGAAAGAGAGAGAGAGCGAGAGAGAACGAGAGAGAAGAGAGAGAGAGAAAGAGACAGAGAGAGCGCGAGAGAGAGAGAGAACGAGAGAGAACGAGAGAGAGAGGGAGAGAAGAAGAGAGAGAGAAAGAGAGAGAGAGAGAGAGAGAGAAGATGAGAGAGAGAACGAGAGAGAGAGAGTGCGTGAATGAATGAATGAACGAATGAGGGAAGGAGTCAGAGAGAAGGAGATTGAAGCAGAACACCAGAGAGAGGAATGTCCGTGGTGGTCTGGTGATGGGGTCAGTTTCTCTGCAGGAGAGTAACAAAGCCTCTGATGACTGCAGATATACTCCTCTCTCAGGGAACTGTGGCGGGAACGAAACCACACAAACAATCACTTAAGATTTGGACAGAGATTTTTCCTAAGACATGTTACACAAAGTGCTCTGCGGGAACATAGAACTAGAGCCCCCAGAAAGCCTCCAGAGAAGTGAATGGGAGAGAACGACTCCTTTGTTATTCAGAAACGCAGAGAGAAACCAGATCTAACAACCTAGTGTGTCAGCCTATGATTCACAGTGATGACTGTCAACACCAGTTAATAATGTTCAACCACATGTATATTCCATGAGAAACAGAGTATCTGGTTGTAAGTCATAGCTAATTAGAATCATCATCATGTCCAAAGTTAAATAAACACAGAGCTTGGGGATTTCTTTTTACAGACAGTCAACATTTTGCAAAACTTATATACGTCAGCAGCACACCACACGCACACTCATGCAAGCAAACAAACACCCCAACAAGGTCTCATAGTTTCAATTCAGAATCGAAAATGTATCCATTAACATCAAATTTCGAAGGTTAAGTATAGGCATTCATTCTGAATGGTTAAGGTAAGGGGTAAGATTTTGGGAAAGGGTTAAAACATTTAGTTTAGGAATTAATTCCCGAAACGGTTAAGGTAAGGGTTACAGTTTGAGACAGGGTAAAAAAAAAACAAAAAAAACAATTGCCTATCACTGAGATTGCGATCCTCGGTGTCGGCTGACACCCATCAGCCACACACATCCATAATACCTGAGCAAGCCACAAACCTACTTGATGGTAATAGCGCTCACTGTTGCCTCTAGTGGACGGTTTTTCAGTCATCTCCCAGGGCTAAAGAACCCACTCTCTGAGAGGCATGTCTGGTCTGTTCCAGGACTAAAGAACCCACTCTCTGAGAGGCATGTCTGGTCTGTTCCAGGACTAAAGAACCCACTCTCTGAGAGGCATGTCTGGTCTGTTCCAGGACTAAAGAACCCACTCTCTGAGAGGTATGTCTGGTCTGTTCCAGGACTAAAGAACCCACTCTCTGAGAGGCATGTCTGGTCTGTTCCAGGACTAAAGAACCCACTCTCTGAGAGGCATGTCTGGTCTGTTCCAGGACTAAAGAACCCACTCTCTAAGAGGCATGTCTGGTCTGTTCCAGGGCTAAAGAACCCACTCTCTGAGAGGCATGTCTGGTCTGTTCCAGGGCTAAAGAACCCACTCTCTGAGGCATGTCTGGTCTGTTCCAGGACTAAAGAACCCACTCTCTAAGAGGCATGTCTGGTCTGTTCCAGGGCTAAAGAACCCACTCTCTGAGAGGCATGTCTGATGTCAGCTTCACTGAATAATTTACAGTACCAGTCGAATTTTTACTACTTTCTACATTGTAGAATAATAGTGAAGAGATTAAGACTATGAAATGAACACAAATGGAAAATATTTATTTGTACTGCTCTAATTACGTTGGTAATCAGTTTATAATAACAATAAGGCACACCAGGGGTTTGTGGTATATGGCCAATGTATCCCGGCTAAGGGCTGTGTCCAGGCACTCTGCGTTACGCCATTGTATATTGGCCATATACCACAACCCCCCGACGTGCCTTTTATTGCTTAAATAAAGAACAATTATTAAAAACTGTTAGGAGGAGTTGTGACCAACTGATTCTGGACGACATCCTCACTTCCTGTCGCTTCCTGTCTCAAAATCCAGAAGGTGAGGTCAGTACAGGTGCATCAAAGCTGGGACCGAGAGATAACTTCTATCTCAAGGCCATCAGACTGTTAAATAGCCTTCACGAGCCGGCCTCCACCCAGTACCATACCCTGTACATAGGGCAGCAGCCTCTAAGGTGCAGGGTTGATTAGCCGGGTCGTGGCCAGCTAGAGAAAGTGACTATGTACAGTTGTATTGGGAAGTTTACATACACTTGGAGACATTAAAACTTGTTTTTCAAAAAAGTTCTGGGACACTGTAAAGTCCCTGGAGAATAAGAGCACTTCATCCCAGCTGCCCATTGCACTGAGGCTAGGAAACACTGTCACTACCGATAAATCCACAATAATTGAGAATTTCAATAAGCATTTTTCTACGGCTGGCCATGCTTTCCACCTGGCTACCCCTACTCCGGTCAACAGCCCTGCGCTCCCCACAGCAACTCGCCCAAACCTCCCCCACTTCTCCTTCACCCAAATCCAGATAGCTGATGTTCTGAAAGAGCTGCAAAATCTGGACCCCTACAAATCAGCCGGACTAGACAATCTGGACCCTATCTTTCTAAATGATCTGTCGATATTGTTGCCACCCCTATCACTAGCCTGTTCAACCTCTCTTTCGTATTGTCTGAGATTCCCATAGATTGGAAAGCTGCCGTGGTCATCCCCCTCTTCACAAGGGGGAGACACTCTAGACCCAAACTGCTACAGACCTATATTTATCTACCCTGCCTTTCTAAGGTCTTTGAAAGCCAAGTTAACAAACAGATTACCGACCATTTCGAATCTCAACGTACCTTCTCCGCTATGCAATCTGGTTTCAGAGCTGGTCTTGGGTGCACCTCAGCCACGCTCAAGGTCCTAAACAATATCATAACCGCCATCGATAAGAGACATTACTGTGCAGCCGTATTCATTGACCTGGCCAAGGCTTTCGACTCCGTCAATCACAACATTCGTATTGGCAGACTCAACAGCCTTGGTTTCTCAAATGGTTGCCTCGCTTGGTTCACCAACTACTTCTCCAATAGAGTTCAGTGTGTCAAATCGGAGGGCCTGTTGTCCGGATCTCTGGCAGTCTCTATGGGGGTGCCACAGGGTTCAATTCTCGGGCCGACTCTCTTCTCTGTATATATCAATGATGTCGCTCTCGCTGCTGGTGATTCTTTGATCCACCTCTACGCAGACGACACCATTCTGTATACCTCTGGACCTTTGTTGAATACTGTGTTAACTAACCTCCAAATGAGCTTCAATGCCGTACAACTCTCCTTCCGTGGCCTCCAACTGCTCTTAAATGCAAGTAAAACTAAATGCATGCTCTTCAACCGATCGCTGCCCGCACCCACCCGCCCGTCCAGCATCACTACTCTGGACGGTTCTGACTTAGAATATGTGGACAACTACAAATACCTAGGTGTCTGGTTAGACTGTAAACTCTCCTTCCAGACTCACATTAAACATCTCCAATCCAAAATTAAATCTAGAATCGGCTTCCTATTTCACAACAAAGCATCCTTCACTCATGCTGACAAACATACCCTCGTAAAACTGACCATCCTACCGATCCTCGATGTCATTTACAAAATAGCCTCCAACACTCTACTCAACTAATTGGATGCAGTTTATCACAGTGCCATCCGTTTTGTCACCAAAGCCCCATCTACTACCCACCACTGCGACCTGTATGCTCTCGTTGTCTGGTCCTCGCTTCATACTCGTCGCCAAACACACTGGCTCAAGGTCATCTACAAGTCTCTGCTAGGTAAAGCCCAGCCTTATCTCAGCTCACTGGTCACCATAGCAGCACCCACCCGTAGCACGCGCTCCAACAGGTATATCTCACTGGTCACCCCCAAAGCCAATTCTTCCTTTGGCCTCCTCTCCTTCCAGTTCTCTGGTGCCAATGACTGGAATGAACTGCAACAATCTCTGAGGCTGGAGACTCTTACCTCCCTCACTAGCTTTAAGCACCAGCTGTCAGAGCAGCTCACAGATCACTGCACCTGTACATAGCTCATCTGTAAACAGCCCACACAATCTACCTCTTCCCCATACTGTATTTATTTATTTATCTTGCTCCTTTGCACCCCAGTATCTCAACTTGCACATTCATCCTCTGCACATCTACCATTCCAGTGTTTAATTGCAAAATTGTAATTACTTTGCCACCATGGCCTATTTATTGCCTTACCTCTCTTATCCTACCTCATTTGCACATGCTGTATATAGATTTTCCTACTGTATTATTGATTGTATGTTTGTTTATTCCATGTGTAACTCTGTGTTGTTGTATGTGTCGAACTGCTTTGCTTTATCTTGGTCAGGTCGCAGTTGCAAATGAGAACTTGTTCTCAACTAGCCTACCTGGTTAAATAAAGGTGAAATATATATATATTTTTTAAATCCTCTGTTATAAAGACCAGGCAATATAGGCCTCAAAGACTGAGGCTGAAGATCATTGCGCAATACACAATGACCCCTGACCCAGGGTTTGTTGCAACTTACAAGGTATTGAGATAAGGGAGTTTGAACAAGCAATACATTCATCATCAGAGGCAAGAACCAACCATCATCAAACATGTCTGACCGAACCGCGGTACAGGCAGCCTATTCGCTCCAGGCGAAATCCGCTCTCCCCAGCTATTTAGGAGTGACTCGTGGCGCGCTACTCATCTGCTCGCAACTCGAGCTTCTTTAACAGGCTCACTTCTAAACGCAGCCTTTTAGAGAGGCAACGTATCGGTAACCGGTAACAGGGGAACTTCACTGCCAGGTCACACGTTCACATGCCGGTCATTAGAGTTTTCAGTTGATCTATACTACATTTCTCGCTGAAGCGTCCGTTCAATGTAGATATATATATACACAACTGTCTTGGACTCTGGCTGGGGGATGTTGTAGACTCGTGGCGTTAACAGGTAGGCGAGATAAGCGTGTGTGCTCATTCTGTGCCAGCAAGGGAAGAGAGAGGAGGGTTGTGCTTGAAACCCACGAAAAGGCAGCAAGAAAGGAAGAGTAGTTGCTGCATATGTTATAGCTAATGGGGATCCTAATAAACTAAACTAAACAGGTATCCGACATTCTCACAAATATCGATTCCCAGGTCGTATTCTCTCCGCGCATCTGATTGACCTTTGACGGACGTTTGATTGATTGATGTAATGCCCATCTACATCATCGATCGAAAATTTCCAGAGACAACTGGTAAGTCGGTTACGCGTGCCAAAACTGTTCTAAATATTGCTCTGTGATGCTTCGTCTCTCTCTCTCTGTCTGTGTGTGTGTGTGTGTGTGTGTGTGTGTGTGTGTGTGTGTGTGTGTGTGTGTGACAAGTGGCATTCACCGGTTGATCACCGTGTCATCCCTCTGAGTTTTCTTTGCTCTTATTTGATGTGCAACAGTTAGGAAATTCATTCATTGTCCTATGTGCATTCAGCTCCATTTCCTTCTTGGCCATTCAGTGTCTCTCGCCAGATATGATCATGTGTTTATTGATGTCATATTTTTAGACATAATTGTTTTTGCGCACATACTAAAATGTTTTATATTACTAGCTTCCCCTTTGCACATACTTCGCAAAGACTAGAATGTGTTTTGGGGATGGATTTTTGTCAAAGTATGTCGACATATTTAATACCAGTCAGCTCTGGCATTTCTGTAAATAAACTACCGTTTGAAGTTGTGTTGTGTTGGGGACAGCCATGGATCTATGTGCTGCTCTCCATTGTAATGATTCCCAATAGGGGTTAGGTTCTGAGAAGTATAGCCTACTGCTAGGCTAACATGATATTCAAGTGTTTATCCATAATTTTAATGTTGCATTTCAGCCATAGAAGCGTTTTTATCATCTAGACTTTTGTAAACTTAACAATAATGTCTTAGTGGAACCATAACTTAAGGGAATAGGCTTAAGTTAAGGTGTGTGTGTGTGTGTGGGGGGGGGGGGTTGTGGTTACAGTGAAACATGAGTACAGTGAAACATGAGTTTAATTTTGAAGTCGTTTGTGAGGTCTCAGGGGGATTGTGATGTTTCAGATTAGAGTAACAGAAAATGATCATAAACAAATAGTGTGTGTGTGTGTGTGTGTGTGTGTGTGTGTGTGTGTGTGTGTGTGTGTGTGTGTGTGTGTGTGTGTGTGTGTGTGTGTGTGTATATATGCATGTGTGTGGAGTCTTAAACCCATCTGGAGCCCCCATGCATCAGACATAAACAGAGCTGTGTGCGAGACAATATGTTTGAGACAGTGTGTGTGTATTCTTACATCCTACATTAAGTGCCACCTACAACTCATGCCCTACAGTGTCTCACTCCTACAGTAAGAGGGTCACAGTGTCTCACTCCTACAGTAAGAGGGTCACAGTGTCTCACTCCTACAGTAAGAGGTCACAGTGTCTCACTCCTACAGTAAGAGGGTCACAGTGTCTCACTCCTACAGTAAGAGGGTCACAGTGTCTCACTCCTACAGTAAGAGGGTCACAGTGTCTCACCCCTACATTAAGAGGGTCACAGTGTCTCACTCCTACATTAAGAGGGTCACAGTGTCTCACTCCTACAGTAAGAGGGTCACAGTGTCTCACTCCTACAGTAAGAGGTCACAGTGTCTCACTCCTAGAGTAAGGGGTCACAGTGTCTCACTCCTACAGTAAGAGGGTCACAGTGTCTCACTCCTACAGTAAGAGGGTCACAGTGTCTCACTCCTACAGTAAGAGGGTCACAGTGTCTCACTCCTACAGTAAGAGGGTCACAGTGTCTCACTCCGACAGGAAGAGGTCACACTGTCTCACTCCTAAATGCTACATCATAGCCGTGGGAAGTAAGGGTTTTGAGGGTGCTGCAGCAACCCCAGAAAAGCATAATAATAAAAAAAAATGTTTATAATGTTTTTCAAAATATATATTTTTTGAAAAAACATCTTTTTTTTCACAAAAGTAGACCACTGGGCCTTTCATAGTGTACTATTGTATCACTACTGTAACATTCAGAATCTCCACTTTGGCAAAAAATGTAGTTGTATAATTAAGAACAGAATTTTGCAGGGTTCAATTGTTTGTAATTGTAAGAACTGTTGCCTTTCTGTCCCTTTCTCTGTGATGTCATCTCTAATGGAATCAAGAAAGAACAAAACCGTGTGCTCAAACATTTACATTAAATGTTATAAAAATTATTGATCAAATAACATGGAATACAACCTATTTTCTGTGCAGCATTAGTTTACCATCCTTACAAACCACTTAATGTAAATGTCCATAACTGTATAGTACATAGGCTGGTCATGTAGGTTTGTACCTGTAGACTTTCTATCACCATGACAATAAAACAATGTACAATACAGTAACTGAGTACATGGAAACATCAAGGGGTTTGTGATGATGTGGCTCAGTTGGTAGATCATGGCGCTTGCAATACTAGGGTTGTGGGTTTGATTCCGACGGTGGACCAGTACGATACAGTATAGAAATGTATGCACTCACTACTGTAAGTTGCTCTGGATAAGAGCCTCTACAAAGATGGAAAAGGAATGAATAGACCGTTTCAGTTTTCACATTTAAATAAGTTACATTTGCAAAGTATTTCAAGAAACTGGAAAACATTTATCAAGCAAATATTTTTATATTCCACAAGTATTATCAGATTAATTGTTTTGTACAGATACTTACAAGTTGCACACGCTGGTAAACACTCAAATACATTTAGTATTTGTTTTAACAAGAGCCTTCCCTGTAGCTCAGTTGGTAGAGCATGGTGTTTGCAACACCAGGGTTGTGGGTTTGTTTCCCACAGGGGGCCAGCACAGAAAAAAAAAAGTGTATGAAATTGTATGAAATGTATGCATTCACTACTGCAAGTCGCTCTGGATAAGAGAGCCTGCTAAATGACTAAAATGTATATGTAGTGCACTGGGCCTTTACTAGTCCTGTATTAGAGTAGTACTAACTCTAACCCTGTATTAGGGTAGTACTAACTCTAACCCTTTACTCGTCCTGTATTAGAGTAGTACTAACTCTAACCCTTTACTAGTCCTGTATTAGAGTAGTACTAACTCTAACCCTTTACTAGTCCTGTATTAGAGGACCCATATACAGTGGCTCCCAGGTGTCTTTTAAACAGGTAACGAGCTGAGATTAGGAGCACACTCTTAAAGGGAGTGCTCCTAATCTCAGTTTGTTACCTGTTTAAAAGACACCTGTCCACAGAAGCAATCAATCAATCAGATTCCAAACTCTCCACCATGGCCAAGACCAAAGAGCTCTCCAAGGATGTCAGGGACAAGATTGTAGACCTACACAAGGCTGGAATGGGCTACAACACCATCGCCAAGCAGCTTGGTGAGAAGGTGACAACATTTGGTGCGATTATTTGCAAATGGAAGAAACACAAAATAACTGTCAATATCCCTCGGCCTGGGGCACCATGCAAGATCTCACCTCGTGGAGTTGCAATGATCATGAGAACGGTGAGGAATCAGCCCAGAACTACACGGGAGGATCTTGTCAGTGATTTCAAGGCAGCTGGGACCATAGTCACCAAGAAAACAATTTGTAACGCACTACGCCGTGAAGGACTGAAATCCTGCAGCGTCCTCAAGGTCCCCCTGCTCAAGAATACATATACATGCCCGTCTGAAGTTTGCCAATGAACATCTGAATGATTCAGAGGACAACTGGTGAAAGTGTTGTGGTCAGATGAGACCAAAATGGAGCTCTTTGGCATCAACTCAACTCACCGTGTTTGGAGGAGGAGGAATGCTGCCTATGACCCCAAGAACACCATCTCCACCGTCAAACATGGAGGTGGAAACATTATGCTTTGGGGGTGTTTTTCTGCTAAGGGGACAGGACAACTTCACCGCATCATTTGACGGGGCCATGTACCGTCAAATCTTGGGTGAGAACCTCCTTCCCTCAGCCAGGGCATTGAAAATGGGTCGTGGATGGGTATTCCAGCATGACAATGACCCAAAACACATGGCCAAGGCAACAAAGGAGTGGCTCAAGAAGAAGCACATTAAGGTCCTGGAGTGGCCTAGCCAGTCTCCAGACCTTAATCTCATAGAAAATCTGTGGAGGGAGCTGAAGGTTCGAGTTGCCAAACGTCAGCCTCAAAACCTTAATGACTTGGAGAAGATCTGCAAAAGGAGTGGGACAAAATCCCTCCTGAGATGTGTGCAAACCTGGTGGCCAACTACAAGAAACGTCTGACCTCTGTGATTGCCAACAAGGGTTTTGCCACCAAGTACTAAGTCATGTCTTGCAGAAGGGTCAAATACGTATTTCCCTCATTAAAATGCAAATCATTTTATAACATTTTTGATATCTTCACGTCTTCAACGTGGGCAGTTGTTTTTTTCTGCACATCCCCACCCCCACCCCCAAACAACTTCCCGCGGCTATGTACTACCGTCTCTCTACTTCCGTCTCTCTACTACCGTCTCTCTACTACCGTCTCGGCAGAGACGGTCTCTCTTCTACCGTCTATCTTCTTCCGTCTCTCTTCTGCCGTCTCTCTGCTACCGTCTCTCTGCTACCGTCTCTCTGCTACCGTCTCTCTGCTACCGTCTCTCTTCTGCCGTCTCTCTTCTGCCGTCTCTCTTCTGCCGTCTCTCTCTAGTGCCTGACAAGAATATGGCTCAAACACAAAGTCCTGCTGCAGCCCCCCATATGTCTTTCAGTCTATATATTATCAACCTATAGCCTGTATGGAATGTCTTTTTTCTAGGTGAAATATAGCAACTCCTGGCTGTCAATCACTGAACTGAAGCCAACTGAGATGATGGAATATGTGTATGTGTTAGTTTTCACGATGCCTGAGGAGACGACACATCTAACACATGATGCCTGAGGAGACAACACATCTAACACACGATGCCTGAGGAGACAACACATCTAACACACGATGCCTGAGGAGACGATACATCTAACACATGATGCCCGAGGAGACGGTACATCTAACACATGATGCCTGAGGAGACAACACATCTAACACATGATGCCTGAGGAGACGACACATCTAACACATGATGCCTGAGGAGACAACACATCTAACACATGATGCCCGTGGAGACGGTACATCTAACACATGATGCCTGAGGAGACTGTACATCTAACATATTTTACATTTTTACATTTTAGTCATTTAGCAGACACTCTTATCCAGAGCGACTTACAGTAGTGAATGCATACATTTCATACAATTTCATACATTTTTTTCTGTGCTGTGCATATGATGCCTGAGGAGACAACACATCTAACACATGATGCCTGAGGAGACAACACATCTAACACATGATGCCTGAGGAGACGGTACATCTAACACATGATGCCTGAGGAGACAACACATCTAACACATGATGCCTGAGGAGACAACACATCTAACACATGATGCCTGAGGAGACAACACATCTAACACATGATGCCTGAGGAGACGACACATCTAACACATGATGCCTGAGGAGACGGTACATCTAACACATGATGCCTGAGGAGACGGTACATCTAACACATGATGCCTGAGGAGACAACACATCTAACATATGATGCCTGAGGAGACGGTACATCTAACATATGATGCCTGAGGAGACAACACATCTAACATATGATGCCTGAGGAGACGGTACATCTAACATATGATGCCTAAGGAGACAACACATCTAACATATGATGCCTGAGGAGACAACACATCTAACGCATGATGCCTGAGGAGATGACGTATCATCTCAATTATCATGAGTTACAGCAAAGGCGGTGTCAGAGTGTCTGGTGTTCTCTACTCCCCCACTGAAATGGCCAATTATCTGTCCTCCTAATGTTCCTGACGTTAGGTGCCTAACAAGCCAAGGTTACAGATGTAGAACAGTAATGGACAGTGTTGTTCTATCTACGTGTTCAACCATTCTAAAGCCGTACTTGAAATAGACATCACACACCTGTGTGTGTGTGTGTGTGTGTGTGTGTGTGTGTGTGTGTGTGTGTGTGTGTGTGTGGAGTGTGGTTGAAATGGAGACAGAGGGACTTTGTCCCTTGGTCGGGTGCTCTCATCTCAGCCAGCTAACAGCAGGACCCTCCCTTCTGCAGACTCAGGTCACCTAACCAGATTGAAAAAGTGTGTGTGTGTGGTACTTTACGTGCGGGGAACAAGGATTCATTTCCTGTTGAGGGAGAGCTAAATACGTACACTTTGCTGAGGAGTTGATCTATAACTTGGTGAGAGGCAGAGCTGAGGAGGTGATCTATAACTTGGTGAGAGGCAGAGCTGAGGAGGTGATCCATAACTTGGTGAGAGGCAGAGCTGAGGAGTTGATCTATAACTTGGTGAGAGGCAGAGCTGAGGAGTTGATCTATAACTTGGTGAGAGGCAGAGCTGATAATAATGGTGTTGAGGAGGGTTGTCCTTTATCATGGTGTTGGTGAAGGGTTGTCCTTTATCATGGTGTTGGTGGAGGGTTGTCCTTTATCATGGTGTTGAGGAGGGTTGATCTTTATCATGGTGTTGAGGAGGGTTGATCTTTAGCATGGTGTTGGTGGAGGGTTGTCCTTTATCATGGTGTTGGTGGAGGGTTGTCCTTTATCATGGTGTTGAGGAGGGTTGTCCTTTATCATGGTGTTGGTGGAGGGTTGTCCTTTATCATGGTGTTGGTGGAGGGTTGTCCTTTTAGTTTTACAGCTGAGTTGTTGCCACATCTTTCTATGAGATATCATGTTTAGTTGGTTTATATTCTTCAAGGAGATTATTTGATCATGTTTAGTTGGTTTATATCCTTCAAGGAGATTATTTCAGAGTTAAAACCTTCCTTGTCCTCCCTCCCTCCCTCCCTCCCCTCCAGGTGAGTCATTACAGCCAGCAGCTGAAGGAGTGTTAAGCATGGTGGAGACCGTCCCCCTTAAGTCGGCTAAGAAGCCCCGCTGGACCTCTCTGGAGATCGGCCTGCTCACCATCGTCTCCCTCCTCTTCATCGTCATAGTGGCCCTCATCGTCCTCTTCGCCACACAAAGGACTGACAGTGGTGAGTGGAGAAACTCATAGAGCAATCAATATGTCAATCAATCGAGCAAGGAATCAATGAATCAACCAATTAGACAGTCAGTCAGACAAATGAAATGGAGATAAAACGTTATGTAAAGTGCATTTAGCCATCTCAACAGATGATATGGTGGTATGATGACACATGATGTGCTATTGAAAAAATAAATCACTGATGAGTTTACTATTCTTACGGTTGTAATCTTGTACGCTAGTGTAGCCTACTTTCTGGCAGCTAGAACCCTAAAACATACTCTTAAGTCAAATGTTATGGCACATTTAATATGTGAGTTTCAGACTTAAAAGGGGGGAAATATGCGGTTGCTACATACATTTTTGTGACTTTTATATGAATGATATCAATACCCATTGATTCTTGAAGAATATAACTTATAGATGCCTCACTAGCTTAGGTCAACTGTCGTTCCCCATCGGAACTCAAAAGATAAGATGGTTTTTAAACATTTAAAATTGTAAACACTGAATAGCCTCAAAACATGGTTTAAAAATACTTTTGATATCATGGATGGTCAGTCTTTGCATCCATAGCTTTGAGAGTGGTTACATTTCTCCAGCCCCATCCCACAGCTTTTTACGAAAACAGTGGCGGTGTGTCGGCTTTGTTATTGTTCAAACTGCAGATTGGCCCGTTTAACGTTTGTCAGCTCAAGGAGAGCGTTGAAGCGTATGTAGTGGTCTGAAAACTGAAACCCACTCCACTAAGGAACAGGGTTTTCAACAGGTTGCTAGAGGACTCTTGAGTGTTGTTTTTGGAGGGTCATTACAGGGGGACATGGCATGGAAAGGGAGGTTGGTAAGCATTTCACTGTAAGGTCTAAACCTGTTGTATTCGGCGCATGTAACTTGTGTAGGCAATGAAGCTTGCTTCGATCATTGATCTGATCTATAGGCTATAGGTTATGCATCAAAGTAGCCTATTTTGCATTGATAACCCAAAATAATCTCAGCGACTGTTCAAACAATACACCAAACAACAGCCTTATTAGAATCCTTCCCAAAAGGTATTTTGTTTAGAAGTAAAAACTAGTGATTCCAGGCTATTGATAAAAAACAGCTGCGAGATATGGGCTTTTTCTCCTCGATCAAAACATGATATCATTGTATTTTAGCTGATATGGGAGTGAATATATTCAAGCTGCATATCAAACTGGGATAATGTTGTAGGTTACACTGGCATGTAGAAGAATATTTGCCAGGGCATATTATTTCATTATAAATCTGATTATTTCACTTGGCGATGTGGGAAGCTAATCAACTTCAAAATCATTTCAACTTCAAGATTGCTGTCTTGGTTTAGCTTGGCATTAAATAAGCAACCTGTTTTTGCATTGATACCCAAATATAATCTCAGCGACTGTTCAAACAATAAACCAAACGATATTGTATCCTTATTAGAATCCTCCCCAAAATAAGAGTCTTTGTTAAGAAGTGATAATGTTATTGTAGGCTATTTTGAAACATAAAAACAGATAGCTATGTGCTTTTTTTTTGTCATTGACAAAAAAATATGACATTCTATTTTCAGATGATATGGAAGAGTATACATTGAATATTTGTCATGGTATATTATTTAATTTTGAATCAGATTATTTCAATTGGCGATGTGGGAAGCTAAAAGGCTAGCTAGCCATCCAAATTTGCCAAAAATAGTCCTATATCCATTGTTTTAGGATTTTTTTATGCTCGCTGACTGTCCCAATGATTATTAATTATTATTAAAGTCTAGAAACTGCTTGAATGTTGGTCCATTATAATTTTCACACAGTTTCCATTTGGTTTTAATCATTAGTCAAGTATATTGACTTTGTCCCCCCACCCCCCAAAAAAACTTTTTTCAATATTTTAGTTTGTTAGTTTTTGGACTCGAGCCACCCGATTGGGCCCCCTATTAAAGTGTTCCTATTGGTGAAAAAGGAACAAAAACATAGAGAATAGAACAACAGTGTGTTGTATGTTTGACGCCTCTGAATGAAAGGGTTTTTCCTATAGCATAGGTCACTGTCTCTCAAGTGCTTTGAGACTACTACTGTCTGACCAGCAGTACTGTTTCCTTCAGTATAGTTATACTACTGACTACTACTGTCTGACCAGCAGTACTGTTTCCTTCAGTATAGTTATACTACTGACTACTACTGTCTGACCAGCAGTACTGTTTCCTTCAGTATAGTTATACTACTGACTACTACTGTCTGACCAGCAGTACTGTTTCCTTCAGTATAGTTATACTACTGACTACTACTGTCTGACCAGCAGTACTGTTTCCTTCAGTATAGTTATACTACTGACTACTACTGTCTGAGCAGCAGTACTGTTTCCTTCAGTATAGTTATACTACTGACTACTACTGTCTGAGCAGCAGTACTGTTTCCTTCAGTATAGTTATACTACTGACTACTACTGTCTGAGCAGCAGTACTGTTTCCTTCAGTATAGTTATACTACTGACTACTACTGTCTGAGCAGCAGTACTGTTTCCTTCAGTATAGTTATACTACTGACTACTACTGTCTGATCAGCAGTACTGTTTCCTTCAGTATAGTTATACTACTGACTACTACTGTCTGAGCAGCAGTACTGTTTCCTTCAGTATAGTTATACTACTGACTACTACTGTCTGAGCAGCAGTACTGTTTCCTTCAGTATAGTTATACTACTGACTACTACTGTCTGATCAGCAGTACTGTTTCCTTCAGTATAGTTATACTACTGACTACTACTGTCTGAGCAGCAGTACTGTTTCCTTCAGTATAGTTATACTACTGACTACTACTGTCTGATCAGCAGTACTGTTTCCTTCAGTATAGTTATACTACTGACTACTACTGTCTGAGCAGCAGTACTGTTTCCGGGTGTTGTAGTACTCCAGTCCGACTGCACTCAGACTCAGACTTGACCATTGGGTGACTCGGACTGCCTTCTCGTGCCTATTTGCACTTGGACTGGATAGGCTACAATGATAATCAGAATGTTAGCACAGGGTGCGCAGAGCAGCGAGGGTTCTGTTCTGTAGGTGTGGAAAGGGCGCTTCATACCCGGTACACGCAGCCTACATCAGCTGGTGAGCTGCAGGGGAGCAAGCCATGAGTGTGGGCAGGGAGTCTCCGAACATAGGCTACACGTCACCCGTAGCCATCAGTCACCAGCCTACTATTTAGCTTTGCCTGGTTAAGAAACACAAACTACTTTATAAATTGAAAACAACACTAGTATTGAGTTTAATAGTAAAATAACAGTCTAGCTATGTTTGTCTCTCTCTCCCCTTGAATATAGAAAAGTAGGCTGTCGTTGAATTTTTCATCTCGCTCTACACCCCCACTTTCCCCCCTGCATCCCAAAGCCAGGTTCTGACAAGTCTCTGATAATCCGAAAATGACAGACACCGACGTTGCCTTCTTATTGAAGAGTTTTTGCGAATTTGGATAATTATTTCTACACAATGTTCCAGTAGAATGTTCTAGAACCATTATTTGGTCAACAGTAATAGCCTATTCATTATGTTGATTCCTGCTATGAAAGTATCTGCTTGTCCCTGTTTCACTGTCTGCTGCTGTGTGAGCGAGCCACTCTCACTCCCTCTCCCCACTGTGGTCACAGAGGAAGGAGAGATGCATTATGAGAAACACAAGCATATGACCTTTGCTCAAATGCAATTGCAGGAAAAAGACAGTTTTCAAATGCATCTACAGTTGTTCTGTAGGCTGTAGTCTGCATGTCTGTAGCCTAGCATGTCTGTAGCCTGGCATGTCTGTAGTCTAGCATGTCTGTGGTCTTGCATGTCTGTGGCCTAGCCCTAGCATGTCTGTGGCATAGCATGTCTGTAGCCTAGCATGTCTGTGGCCTAGCATGTCTGTGGCCTAGCATGTCTGTGGCCTAGCATGTCTGTAGCCTAGCATGGTTTTGATGCACCTGTGGAGCGGAGCAAAGTGCACCGTTTGCAGTGAATAGGTAGCCTTGCACTGCAACGTTTTTGTAGGACATTAGCCTACATTTACTGATACATTAATCAATTAGCCAACATGGCTGTAAAGCAATGATATCATATTTAGAGTTAGCAATCAAGCTAAGTGTTTTGAGTTCCCACTAATATTATAATATAGGCTATAAGTCAATATGCACAAAGATGGCGGTAAATTCTCTGAAGAGCCAAAAACACATCTGATAATTCTTTGACAGCTTGCTCATCAAAATATCAATCATGCATTTCCTGGTTATGTTAGATGAAATAAACTATATGACCAAAAGTATGTGGACATCTGCTTGTCGAACATCTCACTCCAAAATCATAGGCTTTAATATGGAGTTGGTCCCCCCTTTGCTGCAGTACCAGTCAGCATTACTGAGGTCGGACACTGATGTTGGGTGAATTGTCATGCTGAAATAGGACAGGGCCTTCCCCAAACTGTTGCCACAAAGTTGGAAGCACAGAATCGTCTAGAATATTGTTGTATGCTGTAGCGATAAGATTTCCATTCATTGGAACTAATGGGCCCGAACCATGAAAAACAGCCCCAGACCATTATTCCTCCTCCACCAAACTTTACACTTGGCACTATGCATTCAGGCAGGTAGCGTTCTCCTGGCATCCTCCAAACCCAGATTTGTCCATCATACTGCCAGATGGGGAAGCTTTATTAAAAGATCAAGTTTGAGAGGAGCAAAACCGTGAGCTGACATTCCCTTTTTATCTATGTATTGTAGCTTTTAGCCATTATTTGGATGCCGGTAATACACCCTTCATGATGTAGGCTACATGTGTCATCATGAAGCCAGAGATGAGAACCTTGGCGAATACCGGTAAACCTGTATTTAGAAGTTATTTTCGTAAAAAAATTGCTTCTTTCCAGTTTCACATTTTTTAAACCCAAATCCCTCCATAGGCTACCCTTACCCGAGGTCAGGGCTAGTTCAACAGCAATTTTTTTTTAATCCTGACGATATTATGATATCATTACATTTTACATGTATTTATTGTTGTTGTTGAAAAAAAAACTGACAGATTGCATGTCTTTGTCATAGAATTTTATTAAAACCAAACGTATTATTATGATTCACACTGTTCTGGTTTGATTGGTGAGAACGTCCATGACGCGTATGCAATGCAACTTCTGGAGAAGTGAGAATGCTATCTGAAAGATGATTGCAATATGCATATAACACATAATATTTGGGAGCAGTATAAACGGTGAGTGGACATTCTCCCCTTCTCTTTATATTGCATCTTTGTTCTGCTACTGTGAAAAATGTGGATGTGTGTAAATCAAATCAGTTATTATTTCGTTTTGTTTAGAATTTGATGATAGTTATTTACTCTTTTTAGGCCTTATCAATATTGAATTGTATCTTGCTTATTGACAACGTTTGGCATGTCCATGCTCAGCCATATTGCAATTAACAGCAGGCATAGCCCCTATATCAGTGTGAATGATGTCTATATATTTCAACGTGGAAGCCATGCAATTACTTAGAACAATGTTGACTGCAAACAGGTTCAAGTTAACATAGCATACATGGGATGGGTCTACATTTTGATATTTGGTTTCTGTTAGTTCTTTAACAAACTATAATGGACTATCATTGGAATTGGAGTTGATTCCAAAGCAGTACATATAAGACCGAAAATACCCAACTTGAAGCAACCACATATTTAGTCATGGAGCAAGTTCTGATTGGCCAGTTCGGGGCCAAGCCTCGACACACCCACAACTGGTTAATTCATCAAAACCCAGCACTTTCGCGCCATCACCAGCACTGCAATGAACATTTTTGGTTGCGAAAATAGCTTCAATATTTCTGACACCCCCGAACCTATACCTTTTTAGATTTTTTTAATATATATATATTTTTAATTCACCATTATTTAACCAGGCAGGCCAGTTTATATTTATATGTACGTATTCGTATTCATTCCTTACACTTGTGTGTATTAGGTAGTTGTTGTGGAATTGTTAGATTACTTGTTAGATATTACTGCATGGTCGGAACTAGAAGCACAAGCATTTCGCTACACTCGCATTAACATCTGCTAACCACGTGTATGTGACCAATAACATTTGATTTTATTTGAGAACAAGTTCTCATTTACAACTGCGACCTGGCCAAGATAAAGCAAAGCAGTGCAACAAAAACAACAACACAGAGTTACAGATGGAATAAACAAACGTGCACAATAGTGCACAATAACGTGCACAATAGAAAAATCTGTATACAGTGTGTGCAAATGAAGTAAGGAGGTAAGGCAATAAATAGGCCAATAGTGGCAAAGTAATTACAATTTAGCAATTTACACTGGAGTGATATAAAGTGCAGATGAGGATTTACGTTGCGTTAGGTTTGTTAATCAATTACAAATTACATTACCCTCTGGACTAAATAAAAACCCACTAAACCCACTCCCATACTGAAATTAAAAAGCATGACCCTCCCCCATTTTCCTCCAGGTAACAATTGTGTACATTTCTACCACCAGAAGTCCTGAAAAACCATTTTCCCTGCCAAGTATAGTGGATAGATTTCTAAAGAGTCACAGCAGGCAGGATGCAACAGGGAGCTAGTTTGCCACAGGAGCCTCCGCACCCCTCTGTTTGTGTGTGTGTGTGTCACAGTGTGTATGTGTGTCACTGGGTGTGTGTCACAGTGTGTGTGTGTGTGTGTGTCACTGTGTGTGTGTGTCACTGTTTGTGTGTGTGTGTGTGTGTGTTTTGCCTCTCGAGCTGGCGACGGGTACCATGAGTTTTATGGTGCTTTCAAGACAACTGGGAACTCTGAAAAATACGAGGTCAAATCATGACATCAGTGATCTTCAGGTCAGAAACTCGGAGCTCTAGAAAGAGGTCAGAGTTCCCGAGTGGGATGACCATTCAAAACAAGATCCCAGCTTTTGGCAGGATATTCCCTTTGAGTCAGAAACCAAACCAAGTCAGCTGTGAATGCGCTGTCTGCAGCATTCAGTCACATGATAGCTCCATCGGCCGTTTGGTTTCACTTACCAGCATATCAGCTGAGCCAGGATCACAGTCAAACGGATGGGGAAGTAGGTCCCAAGGTGCTCTTCCAAGCGTTGGAGGTGCTAAATAAACAGAGTAAGAAACTCATGGACGCATAGTAAAGCTCAAACCAAGTTTCTTCACCCACTGGGTCATACAGCTACATAAGACAAAGAACATATTCACACAAGCACTGATATTTAACACTTTCTCTGAGCCCCTCCTTACACATCTGAACAGCCAATACACCTCTGTTGCTATTGTCATGACGTTGCCCTGTTGGTGAGGTTTATGACCCCCATAAATACCTTTCCCCCCTTTTCTCTCTCTACTCTACAGAATGGACTCTTGGAAAGCCCTTTGTTAACATAGAGAGAGTATGGTAACATCAAAACGTTGGGAACTAAACAATATTTCGGTAATCCAACCAGTTGAAAGTATCCGTTGGTTCTTAAGAATATGATGTCAGATCAGTTGTCGTCTGAGACATTATTACTGATGATCGGACGACATAAACTGTATCTGGGAAAGTCTACACATTCTAGTTCAGATTCACATGGAATTGTTGTGCAATTTAAAAGTTTATATATGAAGCTATTTGTGAAAAAATGAAATGTAATTTTAGTTTTTAGAGTGAGAGAATTGTTTTCATAAGTAAAATATGCTGACTCAGTGGCCACACCCATGTGAATAGGCATTGGTTGGAAATGATGAACCAACCCCTTTTCTACATTTCTATAAGAGCCCCCGTGACCCAATTCACGGCGAACTAAACCAACCTCAGCATGAGCTTTGGTTGCGAATGGTTGAATTACTACAACCTAACAAAATTAACATTGTGTTCCCATTGACGTGAGGACTGCTGTCCATACGTTTAAAATGGCTAATTTCAATGTGGAGGTGACGATCGCCAAGCTGGAAGGATGAATTTCGACAATACCAGCCAGAATATAGCATGAGCTTGTAGTATGGCAACTTGGTATGAACTTTGAACTCTTATTCACTAAAGAAGTGATACATCCTAGACATCGAGTTATCAGCAGCAGCTGTAAACGTGCGTGGCCTAGGAAAGGACGGACAATCTCTTCAGAACGACAGGGCACTACATCGTATCCGTTCTACCACACGGCGACCGACTACAATGTATCCGCCCAGAAATATACTTCAAAGGACAAGGGAGATCTCTGCTGGGCAACCCAGCCTTCCATCTTCGACTAATCTATCAAAGCGCAGCTCAGAGTAAATATATTTATTGCATTTTCCTTTTCCGAATGGGAGGTTATTTAGAATGCATAAGATTCTGTATTTATGATAGCATAGCTTCATGAGGTCCGATAGAGACCCAATCCTTTTGTTCCTCAGTCTTCCCGCGCTTTCATTCAAACCCAACCCTCTTTCTTTGTGTAACCAGTCGTCATATCGGTTTTGTCCGCTAGGGCCGTTTTCTTTTATGACATAATTAGTAATCAATGTCTGATCCATCCTGTGTATATGTAATTCTGTGTGATTATTTAGGTGTTTAGTAAAGAAATAATTAAACCAATTTTTGTATTGCTAATTCAACTTGTTAGCCAGGGTTCATGAAGATACCCAATAATTGTACGACGTTCAGATGAGACTGAAATAAGGTGACAATAATAATAACTGACTGCTATTGATGTAAAAGATTACCAGGTCTTTAAGAGTTTATTCGGAAGACAACAGCTCTATAAACATTCTTCCGTGGTGCCCCGACTTCCTCGTTAATTACATTTACATGATTAGTTTAATCAGGTAATATAAATTACAGAGAATTGATTTTATAAAATAGCATGTCATATCATTTAATCGATAGTAAAGACACGACACTATCCAGAACCTTAGTGATATCTGTTCTTCCTCATTTAATCTGACCTGACAAAATTCCTCACTCATAGTATCCCTGATGTCCAACAATAACATATTCTGACAGAATGTAAACGTTCTACATTCCCCTCTCTCCCTCAGTGATATGGTTAAGGATACTTCATATTTTCAAGTTTAGAACTCAGAACCCATCAGAGGTGAGCAGTCATCACTCATGTGGGACACAGATCCTGTGTTCTGTTAGAAACACGCACAGCCGTGGGATGGGGGGCAAAGACTCCAATAAGAATTCTTTCCTCTGATCTGAATCCACTGATTAGGTCACTCATCTATAGAATGTTTTTGGATTTTCTCTGCATGCTTGCGTTCGGTTCATTTGGTTTACCAAATATGTCTGTTACACAGGCAAGGAGACACATTTTTTAACACATCCATTGTGAATGATAACAGTTCCTCTCTCAATGCAAAACGTCTTTCCACCACTCCCCCTCGATAACCACCAAGCCTCGGTGTGAAATAGAACATTGTCATGCTCTGATCCCATATCTCCACATAGTTTTGTGAACAGGCGTGTGTGCGATTTACTTTACAATCAAAGTTACCTGCTGCAGTATATCTCTGAGTTCTGCTCTCAGCTCTTTTGCCGCCAGTTGCTCTCGGTGTATCCATTTTTGCTCAGTGGGTGTATCATACAATGTATCCATATGGCAGAGGGAGGCATAACTAGAGTGTAGAGGCCTGCTCGCCATCCCGCCATAGATGGAGCCCCATCTGTGCAGAAGCCCACCATTCGACCCCGTATGGAATCTGTTTTTATAATATAGCCATGCAGCACACTGAACATCCCCTGTGCCGCTCCATGCTCGGGAATCATGAGACAGAAGAATTTGTCCTTGTGAATATCATCCCCCGACATGTAGCGAACAAAAGTCAATGCATGGGAATCTCGGCCCTCATATATATATATAAGTCAATTTGGAGAGCACAAACTGGGGAGTTTTTGAGTCATTCAGTCAGAGTTTCCTCTTGATTGCTAGCGAGAGCATACATTCTTTGTTTAACAGTGTTTTCTGACAAAGGTTTTGATGTGAGTTTCTGTGCCTCTGCCTCCACACACATCGTTTTCACCAAATCAATTGCAGCCGGTAAGAAAAGTCTCTGCAACAGTGTGTGGTTTCATAGTGTAACAGGCCTAGTCCTGCACTGTGGGAATGATTCAACAGTGTGTGGTTTCATAGTGTAACAGGCCTAGTCCTGCACTGTGGGAATGATTCAACAGTGTGTGGTTTCATAGTGTAACAGGCCTAGTCCTTCACTGTGGAAATGATTCAACAGTGTGTGGTTTCATAGTGTAACAGGCCTAGTCCTTCACTGTGGAAATGATTCAACAGTGTGTGGTTTCATAGTGTAGCATTTAAAACAGAAATTAGCCACAAAATTGTTGCGTTTACATAGGGACCTTTCTATCAGGGCTCCTTGGGACGTCTCTGCCCCATTGAAGTTGAAATTTAAAATAGTTAGGGTAAGGATTAAGGTTAGGCTTTAGGTTAGGGATGTCCAAAGGAACGTAGATAGCACTAACCTTTTACACAGGCAGCCCAATTCTGATATTGTTACAATTATTGGTCATTTGATTAATCACAGCACATCTTTTCACATCAGATCTTTTTCAGAGCTGATTAGTCAAAAGACCAATTAGTGGAAAAAATATATATCTGAATTGAGTCTGACAGAAAACAGCCTGAAAGAGTAAATATTTACCCCCAAGTCTGGAGCCCGCCCAACATTGCATTCATGTTCAAAACATCTACTTATTTGTGTTAAATTTGAATTGATAATCATGATCAACATTAGCATACTAGCAGAGAAAATGAAAGAGATGAGGTCTAGAGATATGGGAAGGGATGAAGCGATTGAGAAGGATGTGTTTCTTGTTTATCCGTTAGTTGTTACTGTGTGAATATCATCTATTGCAGGGTCTCCCAAACTTGGGAGATCAACAATTATTTTTTTTATTTGTATTTATTTAACCTTTATTTAACCAGGTAGGCTAGTTGAGAACAAGTTCTCATTTACAACTGGGTCCTGGCCAAGATAAAGCAAAGAAGTTCGACACATACAACAACACAGAGTTACACATGGAATAAACAAACATACAATCAATAATACAGTAGAAAAAGTCTATATATAGTGTGTGCAAATGAGGTAGGATAAGGGAGGTAAGGCAATAAATAGGCCATGGGGGCTAAGTAATTACAATTTTGCAATTAAACACTGGAATGGTAGATGTGCAGGAGATGAATGTGCAAGTAGAGATACTGGGGTGCAAAGGAGCAAGATAAATACATAAATACAGTATGGGGATGAGGTAGTTGGATGGGCTATTTACAGATGGGCTATGTATAGGTGCAGTGATCTGTGAGCTGCTCTGACCGCTGGTGCTTAAAGCTAGTGAGGGAGATATGAGTCTCCAGCTTCAGTGATTTTTGCAGTTCGTTCCAGTCATTGGAGGCAGAGAACTGGAAGGAGAGGCGGCCAAAGGAAGAGTTGGCTTTGGGGGTGACCAGTGAGATATACCTGCTGGAGCGCGTGCTATGGGTGGGTGCTGCTATGGTGACCAGTGAGCTGAGATAAGGCGGGGCTTTACCTAGCAGAGGCTTGTAGATGACCTGGAGCCAGTGGGTATGGCGATGAGTATGAAGCGAGGGCCAGCCAATGAGAGCATACAGGTCGCAGTGGTGGGTAGTATATGGGGCTTTGGTGAAGGCTGGAGGCTATTTTGTAAATGACATCGCCGAATTCAAGGATCGGTAGGATGGTCAGTTTTACGAGGGTATGTTTACGAGGGTATGTAGGCAGCCGATTCTAGATTTAATTTTGGATTAGAATTGTTTAATGTGAAACTGGAAGGAGAGTTTACTGTCTAACCAGACACCTAGGTATTTGTAGTTGTCCACAGAGTCAGAACAGTTCAGAATAGTGATGCTGGACGGGTGGGCAGGTGCGGGCAGCAATCGGTTGAAGAGCATGCATTTAGTTTTACTTGCATTTAAGAGCAGTTGGAGGCCACGGAAGGAGAGTTGTATGTCATTGAAGCTCGTCTGGAGGTTAGTTAACACAGTGTCCAAAGAGGGGCCAGAGGTAGACAGAATGGTGTTGTCTGCGTAGAGGTGGATCAGAGAATCACCAGCAGCAAGAGCGACATCATTGATGTATACAGAGAAGAGAGTTGGCCCGAGAATTGAACCCTGTGGCACACCCATAGAGACTGCCAGAGGTCCGGACAACAGGCCCTCCGATTTGACAAACTGAACTCTATCAGAGAAGTAGTTGGTGAACCAGGCGAGGCAATCATTTGAGAAACCAAGGCTGTCGAGTCTGCCGATAAGAATGTGGTGATTGACAGAGTCGAAAGCCTTGGCCAGGTCGATGAATACGGCCGCACAGTAATGTCTCTTATCGATGGTGGTTATGATGTCGTTTAGGACCTTGAGCGTGGCTGAGGTGCACCCATGACCAGCTCTGAAACGAGATTGCATAGCGGAGAAGGTGCGGTGGGATTCGAAATGGTCGTAATCTGTTTGTTAACTTGGCTTTCGAAGACCTTAGAAAGGAAGGGTAGGATAGATATAGGTCTGTAGCAGTTTGGGTCTAGATTGTCTCCCCCTTTGAAGAGGAGGATGACCACGGAATCTCAGATGATACGAAAGAGAGGTTGAACAGGCTAGTAATAGGGGTTGCAACAATTTCGTCAGATAATTTTAGAAAGAGAGGGTCCAGATTGTTTAGTCCGGCTGATTTGTAGGGGTCCAGATTTTGCAGCTCTTTCAGAACATCAGCTATCTGGATTTGGGTGAAGGAGAAACGGGGCAGGCTTGCGCGAGTTGCTGTGGGGGGTTCAGGGCTGTTGACCGGGGTAGGGGTAGAAAGGTGGTAAGTATGGCCAGCCGTAGAAAAATGCTTATTGAAATTCTCATTTATAGTGGATTTATCTGTGGTGACAGTGTTTCCTAGCCTCTGGGAGGAGGTGCTCTTATTCTACATGGGCTTTACAGTGTCCCAGAACCTTTTTGAGTTTTTGCTACAATATGCAGATTTCTGCTTGAAAAAGCTAGCCTCAGCTTTCCTAACTGCCTGTGTATATTGGTTCCTAACTTCCCTGAAAAGTTGCATATCACGGGGGCTATTCGATGCTAATGCAGTACGCCACAGGATGTTGTTGTGCTGGTCAAGGGCAGTCAGGTCTGGAGTGAACCAAGGGCTATATCTGTTCCTGGTTCCACATTTTTTGAATTGGACATGCTTATTTAAGATGGTGAGGAAGGCACTTTTAAAGAATAACCATGCATCCTCTACTGGCGGGAATAGGTCAATATCCTTCAGGATACCTGTGCCAGGTCGATTAGAAAGGCCTGCTCGCTGAAGTGTTTTAGAGAGCGTTTGACAGTGATGAGGGGTGGTCGTTTGACCGCAGCCCCATTACGGATGCAGGCAATGAGGCAGTGATCGCTGAGATCTTGGTTGAAAACAGCAGAGGTGTATTTGGTGGGCAAGTTGGTTAGGATGATATCTATGAGGGTGCCCGTATTTACAGATTTGGTGTTGCACCTGGTGGGTTCATTGATCATTTGTGTGAGATTGAAGGCATCAAGCTTAGATTGTAGGATGGCCGGGGTGTTAAGCATGTCCCAGTTTAGGTCACCTAGCAGCACGAGCTCGGTAGATAGATGGGGACATAGATTATGCCAAACAATCCGTACAAGTAAACCATGAAGTGCTCTCAGGAGCCAAATGTTCATTCAACCAAGTCAAACATTTCAGTCAGTTCATGGAGATGTGCATATGAACATCCTGTAGTATCTTGAGGGCAGCAGGTAGCCTAGTGATTAGAGCATTGGGCCAGTAACCGAAAGGTTGCTAGATCGAATCCCCGATCTGACAAGGTAAAAATCCGTCGTTTTGCCCCTGAACAAGGCAGTTTTTGTTCTTATCTGACTTGCAAAGTTAACTAAAATAAAAATAAATAAAAATTATGACAGTGTGATCCATCTTCAATTTATTCTAGATTATGTAGTATATACTCAGAGTGCTTAAAGGAGAAGTTTGCTTTTTGACCAAACCAAATCAATTTTTTTTTTAAATGTAACGTTATAGAATGGTCCAAACACTTATTTTTGCGATTTGACTTGTTTTTGAGAAACTTAAAATGGCGCCAACGTATAAGGCTGCCGTGCTTCTAGCTTTTAGGAAACTTTGCAGTGTTTTTTTTGTGTGTTTTTTTTAGATTTTTTTTTACATTATTACATTATTTTTTGTGTTAATACATACAGCCGGGAAGAACTATTGGGTATCAGAGTGGCAGTAACTCAGGAATTGTAACATATTCTGTTTCACGGAAACATGGCTCTATCGGGTCTGAGTCTGTTCAGCCAGTTGGGTTCTCAGTTCATTGCACAGACAGGAATACATATCTCTCCGGGAAGAAGAAGGGCGGGGTGTATGTTTCATGATTAAGTACACATGTTGTGATTGTGATAACATACAGAAACTCAAGTCCTTTTCTTCACCCAACCTAGAATACCTCACAATAAAATGCGAACTGTATTACCTCTCAAGAGAATTCTCTTCGGTTATAGTCAGAGCCGTGTATATTCCCCCTCAAGCCAATACCACGACTGCCCTCAAAGAACTTCACTGGACTTTATGCAAACTGGAAACCACATATCCTGAGGGCCACATTTACATTTACATATACATTTAAGTCATTTAGCAGATGAGAGCGACTTACAAATTGGTGCATTCACCTTATGATATCCAGTGGAACAACCACTTTACAATAGTGCATCTAAATCTTTTAAGGTGTGGGGGGGGGGGGGTATTCCTTAAAGACATGGGGTTTCAGGTGTCTCCGGAAGGTGGTGATTGACTCCGCTGTCCTGGCGTCGTGAGGGAGCTTGTTCCACCATTGGGGTGCCAGAGCAGTGAACAGTTTTGACTGGGCTGAGCGGGAACTGTGCTTCCTCAGAGGTAGGGAGGCGAGCAGGCCAGAGGTGGATGAACGCGGTGCCCTTGTTTGGGTGTAGGGCCTGATCAGAGCCTGAAGGTACGGAGGTGCCGTTCCCCTCACAGCTCCGTAGGCAAGGACCATGGTCTTGTAGCGGATGCGAGCTTCAACTGGAAGCCAGTGGAGAGAGCGGAGGAGCGGGGTGACGTGAGAGAACTTGGGAAGGTTGAACACCAGACGGGCTGCGGCGTTCTGGATGAGTTGTAGGGGTTTAACTTGTTGGGGCTAGGGGGCAGTATAACTGGCTGTTACGTAGGTGTTTCAGACTGAGGCTGCCTCGTCATCGTTCAGGTTTTTCCCGGGTTCTGAGAGCCTATTGGAGCCCTAGGAATTGTCACGTTACAGCTAAGATCCTGACTCTTCAATAAACAGAAGCAAGAACAACAACACCTTGTCAGACAGGGTACTTCCTGCATGAAACCTTCTCAGGTTTTTGCCTGCCATAGGAGTTCTGTTATACTTACAGACACCATTCAAACAGTTTTAGAAACTTTAGGGTGTTTTCTATCCAAACCTGAACAATAATATGCATATTCTAGCTTCTGAGTTGGTGTAGGAGGCAGTTAAAAAAAAAAATTCTCAATACTGCCCCCTAGCCCGTAGAGGTTAAAGTGCGCCTGTTTATTATACTCCGCTCTCCTGCACTTAACTTCGCCTCCCATATACACGCCTATACACGCCTACACTGTGACTATTAAAACCTACCCTAACCAGAAACCATGGATAGATTGCAGCATTCGCACAAAACTTGAAAGCGCGAGCCATCACATTTAACCAATGGCAAGGTGACTGGGAATATGGCTGAATACAAACAGTGTTGTTTTTCCCTCCATAAGGCAATCAAACAAGCAAGTATATAGACAAAGTGGAGTCGCAATTCAACGTATCAGACACGCAATGTATATGGGCAGGGTCTACAGACAATCATGGACTACAAAGGGAAAACCAGCCACGGGCACCGACGTCTTGCTTCTGGACAAGCTAAACACCTTCACCTGCTTTGTGGATAACATAGATCCGCAGACGCGGTCCGTTACCAAATTCTGTGGGCTCTCCTTCTCCATTGCTGATGTGAGTAAGACATTTAAGTCTGTTAACCCTTACAAGGCTGCCAGCCCAGATGCAGACCAGCTGGCTGGAGTGTTTACTGTTGTCCCCACATGCTTCAAGATGTCCACCATTGTTCCTGTACCCAAGAAAAGCAAAGGTAACTGAACTAAATGACTATCGCCCCGTAGCACTCACTTCTGTCATCATGAAGTGCTTTGAGAAGCCAGTCAAGGAGTCTCTACCTTACCTGACACCCTAGACCCACTTCAACTGTGTGTATTGTTAGATATTACTTGTTAGATTTTACTGCGCTGTTGGAGCTAGAAACACAAGCATTTTGCTACACCCGCAATAACATCTGCTAAACATGTGTATGTGACAAATAAAATGACTTCCTCATCCTCATTGTGCAGTACGGGGACTCTTGTATGAATGCTCCAAAAACACCCAAATACCCCTTTTAGAAAGGGAAACGCTGTCAGTATTGTGATATGGGTCTCAGTATAGAGATACGGGTCTCAGTATAGTGATACGGGTCTCAATATAGTGATACGGGTCTCCTCAGTATAGTGATACGGGTCTTTAGATGTTGTACATTGAAATTTAGTCATTCCGAACTTCATCGGTAACATTCCATTCCATTTTGTGTGATTTGAGCTGTTTTCCCTTTCCAGCTGTTCCATTCTCTGTGTAGCCTGCTGCTAGACTGGACGGAGAGGTATCGCTCGAGTCACTTGAAAAACAAGTGAAATCACAAACAAAGAATCTGGAACCTTCTATAACATGCCTATTACATCAAAAATAGAGATTTGTTTGTAAAAAAATATATAATTATTCTTTAAATTGGCATTGATGAATAACCAGGCTGATTTATGTTCTTATCCCCTTTTTAGATGGTGTCTGCACCACGGCGGACTGCACTCAGTCAGGTAAATACACACACACACACACACACACACACACACACACACACACACACACACACACACACACACACACACACACACACACACACACACACACACACACACACACACACACAGGTAGAATATGAGCTGTATTTGTCTGTGTGCAGCGTCTCGTCTGATAGAGAACATGGATGCCAATGTGGACCCGTGCGACAACTTCTATCAGTATGCCTGTGGAGGCTGGTTGAAGAAGAACATCATCCCAGAGACCAGCTCCCGATACAGCACCTTCGACATCCTACGAGACGAACTGGAGGTGGTCCTCAAAGGTTAGAGACACACACACACACACACACACACACACACACACACACACACACACACACACACACACACACACACACACACACACACACTGTTTTGCTAGGAAGCAGAATATGTGTGTCCAGGTCAGAGAGGTTTTGTGGCGTAGTTTGGATCCAGTGAGTTTACCAGGGAGGTGGAAGTGAGGGCTAGGTTTGGATCTGTTGCCCAGGAGTGTGGGAGTGAGGGCTAGGTTTAGATCTGTTGTCCCGGGAGGTGAGAGTGAGGGCCAGGTTTGGATCTGTTGTCCAGGGAGGTGAGAGTGAGGGCTAGGTTTGGATCTGTTGTCCAGGGAGGTGAGAGTGAGGGCTAGGGTTTGGATCTGTTGTCCAGGGAGGTGAGAGTGAGGGCTAGGTTTGGATCTGTTGTCCAGGGAAGTGA
This sequence comes from Salmo trutta, assembly GCF_901001165.1. Classification (NCBI taxonomy): domain Eukaryota; kingdom Metazoa; phylum Chordata; class Actinopteri; order Salmoniformes; family Salmonidae; genus Salmo; species Salmo trutta. The sequence continues at coordinate 84,898,706 of NC_042969.1, read as the reverse complement.
GAGTGAGGGCTAGGTTTGGATCTGTTGTCCAGGGAGGTGAGCGTGAGGGCTAGGTTTGGATCTGTTGTCCAGGGAGGTGAGAGTGAGGGCTAGGTTTGGATCTGTTGTCCAGGGAAGTGAGGGCTATGTTTGGATCTGTTGTCCAGGGAAGTGAGAGTGAGGGCTAGGTTTGGTTGGAGGATATACTGGAGTTTAGCAGCTTCTCCTTCAGGGAAAGACAGGGACTCTAGGAATAGCTACTGTTGTTATCTACAGCGTTTTACTGTGAATGCGGTCTCCGCCAACACAGGAAAATTTCCTTTAAAAGGTGCATAGAGGACAAGCACGATCTGATTAGAATAGTTGGATGCCTTTAACATCTGCTAGGGAGATGACTCTGAAGCGGATGTGGGTCTGGCCATCTGACTAGCCGTCTCCTTGCTATCTACAGCGTTTTACTGTGAATGCGGTCTCTGCCAACGCAGGAAAATTTCCTTTAAAAGGTGCAGTCCACCTGGTCGTGCTGCTGCTCCAGTTTCAAATATTCTGCCTGCGTCTATGGAACCCTGACCTGTTTACCCTGACGTGATACCTTGTACCATATCTGCGTTTTTCAACTCTCTAGAGACAGCAGGAGCGGTAGAGATACTCTGTATGATTGGCTATGAAAAGCCAACTGACATTTACTCCTGAGGTGCTGACCTGTTGCACCCTATACAACCACTGTGATTATTATTATCTGACCCTGCTGGTCATCTATGAACATTTGAACATCTTGGCCATGTTCTGTTATAATCGTCACCCAGCACAGCCAGAAGAGGACTGGCCACCCCTCATAGTCTGGTTCCTCTCTAGGTTTCTTCCTAGGTTCCGGACTTTCTAGGGAGTTTTTCCTAGGCACCGTGCTTCTACACCTGCATTGCTTGATGTTTGGGGTTTTAGGCAGAGTTTCTGTACAGCACTTTGTGACATCAGCTGATGCAAGAAGGGCTATATAAATACATTTGATTGATTGATTTGATTGATTGATTGACTAGGAATGAGCATCTTGTTAGCTCCATCTTGACAGTGGATTTACAGGAAGGGTCCCCTTAGACCTGGGAGGTGGGGGCTGTGAGGTCTGTCTGTGTGTGTGCATCAGTGCTGAGTTACGTTATGTTCCACGTTACCTGCTGAAGGTTTTAGAGAAGGCCAGTGGAATCCTGAGCAGGCTTACCAAGTGGAAGGGCAGAGGGGTTGTCTGATATTTATGGTCTGTTAATAAGGATCGTACGCTTTTGTTAACATATGCATATCATTGATACCATTTCAAAGGAAACACCTTGAAGTTTCTGTAAATGTGAAATTAATGTATGAGAATATAACACATTAGATCTGGTAAGAGATAATACGAAGAAAAAAACATGCGTTTTAAAAATATTTTTCTATCTTCTTTGAAATGCAAGAGAAAGGCCATACTTTCAGATTGGAGTCTAGGTGTAATTTAGATTTTGGCCACCCGATGGCAGCAGTTTGTGTGCAAAGTTTTAGACTGATCCAGTGAAGAATTACATTACACCTAGTCTGCAAGGAGTTTGCCCAAATGTGCCGAATTGGTCAATTGATACATTTTCAAGTACATAACTATAAAGAACATTCAAAAATGTTATGGTAATACATTTTTTTAGTTTACACTCTCCCAGAAATGTCATACATGATGGATCATTAGCTTATACAATAGTTTTCAGATATCTAGATGGTTGGACAGGGTGGGTGTGGAACCAGAGACAGCAGTGGGGTCAAACTGTAGACCCCAGTTCCTACATTTGAACATAAAAATAGATTTTATCAAACAAAGCTATGCTACATTTTATCTCTGGGACCTGCAGGATGACAATTCTGAGCAAGATTACTGAATGTAAGTACATTATTTACCTTCAGAGGGGAATGTATCAAACCAGATGCTGTGATAAAAGTTGTTTTATCATGACATCAAACAATAGCATGGTATTTTTTCACTGTAATATCTGCTGTTAATTGGACCCTACAGTAAGATTAACAATAATTTAAGTTTTCTGGCCATATAAGACATGTCTATGTCCTGGAAAGTTGGCTGTTGTTTACAATGTCATTCTAGTCACATTAGCGCACCTTAGCAACAACCATCCCGGTTTACGAACACCCATCCCATAGAGGTTAAAGAGCCCCTACAGTGTAGAACTTTTACCCTCTGTTAGGTTAAAGAGCCCCTACAGTGTTGAACATTTACCCTCTGTTAACCTCTAACATCTAGACGTTCCGCTAGCGGAATACCTGCTCCAATATCCAATGATAGGCGTGGCGCGAATTACAAATTCCTCAAAAATACAAAAACTTCAATTTTTCAAACATATGACTATTTTACAGCATTTTAAAGACAAGACTCTCCTTTATCTAACCACACTGTCCGATTTCAAAAAGGCTTTACAGCGAAAGCAAAACATTAGATTATGTCAGCAGAGTACCCAGCCAGAAATAATCAGACACCCATTTTTCAAGCTAGCATATAATGTCACAAAAAACAAAACCACAGCTAAATGCAGCACTAACCTTTGATGATCTTCATCAGATGACACGCCTAGGACATTATGTTATACAATACATGCATGTTTTGTTCAATCAAGTTCATATTTATATCAAAAACCAGCTTTTTACATTAGCATGTGACGTTCAGAACTAGCATACCCCCGCAAACCTCCGGTGAATTTACTAAATTACTCACGATAAACGTTCACAAAAAGCATAACAATTATTTTAAGAATTATAGATACAGAACTCCTCTATGCACTCGATATGTCCGATTTTAAAATAGCTTTTCGGATGAAGCACATTTTGCAATAATCTAAGTACATAGCCCGGCATCACAGGGCTAGCTATTTAGACACCCACCTAGGTCAGCCTCCACCAAAATCACATTTCCTATAAAAAAAATGTTCTTACCTTGCTTGTTCTTCGTCAGAATACACTGCCAGGACTTCTACTTCAATAACAAATGTAGGTTTGGTCCCAAATAATCCATCGTTATGTTCCATCAACAACGTTTTGTTCGTGCGTTCTAGACACTATCCCAACGCTAAATCTCGGCCACGAGCATGACGCAGAATTTGACAAAAAAATTCTAAATATTCCATTACCGTACTTCGAAGCATGTCAACCGCTGTTTAAAACCAATTTTTATGCAATTTATCTTGTAGAGAAGCGATAATATTCCGACCGGGAATCTGCCTGTCTGTATACTGAGGGAAAAACCGAAAGCCGGGGGCGGGGCGGGTCGCGAGCGTAAGGCTTAGTCCATTGAGTGACCACTCAGCTTTTGCTCTCGTGTGCTTCAGCCAGGGCTTTGAATTACGTCATTCCTGTTTTTCCCGGGCTCTGAGACCTCATTGGAGACGTGCGAAGTGTCACGTAACAGCAGAGATCCCTTGTAATAGATAGAGAGAATCAACAAGGGCAAGAAATTTTCAAACAGGGTACTTCCTGAACAGAAGCATCTCAGGTTTTTGCCTGCCATAGGAGTTCTGTTATACTCACAGACACCATTCAAACAGTTTCAGAAACTGTGGAGTGTTTTCTCTCCAAAGCTAATAATTATATGCATATTCTAGTTTCTGGGCAGGACTAATAATCAGATTAAATCGGGTACATTTTTTATCCAGCCGTGAAAATACTGCCCCCTAGCCATGAGAGGTTATACTCCCCTCCTCGTCTCTCCTCTGTTACACTCCCCTCCTCTTCTCCTCCACCTCTTCTCCTCCTCTGTTATGCTCTCCTCCTCTTCTCCTCCTCTGTTATACTCCCCTCCTCTTCTCCTCCACCTCTTCTCCTCCTCTGTTATACTCCCCTCCTCTTCTCCTCCTCCTCTTCTCCTCCTCTGTTATACTCCCCTCCTCTTCTCCTCCTCCTCTGTTATACTCCCCTCCTCTTCTCCTCCTCCTCTTCTCCTCCTCTGTTATACTCCCCTCCTCTTCTCCTCCTCTGTTATACTCCCCTCCTCTTCTCCTCCTCCTCTTCTCCTCCTCTTCTCCTCCTCTGTTATACTCTCCTCCTCTTCCCCTCCTCTTCTCCTCCTCCTCTTCTCCTCCTCTGTTATACTCCCCTCTTCTTCTCCTCCTTTGTTATACTCCCCTCCTCTTCTCCTCTGTTATACTCCCCTCTTCTTCTCCTCCTTTGTTATACTCCCCTCCTCTTCTCCTCTGTTATACTCTCCTCCTCTTCTCCTCCTCTGTTATACTCCCCTCCTCTTCTCCTCCTCCTCTTCTCCTCCTCTTCTCCGCCTCCTCTTCTCCTCCTCTGTTATACTCCCCTCCTCTTCTCCTCCTCCTCTTCTCCTCCTCTTCTCCGCCTCCTCTTCTCCTCCTCTGTTATACTCCCCTCCTCTTCTCCTCCTCTCTATTTCTTGACATCTCAAGTGTCTGTCGGGAACTTGCGTGGATTTTTAAACCGTACTATAATTATCAGTAGAGTACTCTTGGGGGGTCCTAATTTGTCTGAGTGAATAGGCATGATTGTCCACAGCCGAAGCCTGATTTTAAAAAGGTGTCTGAGTGTTTGATTCTCCGGTTTCTGTCTTTGATTGCTGTAATTCCATCAGTCTCCACTTTCTCTATCAGATGTCATTATCGCCAGAACAATGCTGTCAGGAGAAAGGTAAACAATGTTCCTGCGAATAGCAGTCAATGTTAAGACTGGAGTATCCAGTCAGTCAGGCTCCATGGTCCTGGAGTATCCAGTCAGTCAGGCTCCATGGTCCTGGAGTATCCAGTCAGTCAGGCTCCATGGTCCTGGAGTATCCAGTCAGTCAGGCTCCATGGTCCTGGAGTATCCAGTCAGTCAGGCTCCATGGTCCTGGAGTAACCAGTCAGTCAGGCTCCATGGTCCTGGAGTATCCAGTCAGTCAGGCTCCATGGTCCTGGAGTATCCAGTCAGTCAGGCTCCATGGTCCTGGAGTATCCAGTAAGTCAGACTCCATGGTCCTGGAGTATCCAGTCAGTCAGGCTCAATGGTCCTGGAGTATCCAGTCAGTCAGGCTCAATGGTCCTGGAGTAACCAGTCAGTCAGGCTCCATGGTCCTGGAGTATCCAGTCAGTCAGGCTCCATGGTCCTGGAGTATCCAGTCAGTCAGGCTCCATGGTCCTGGAGTATCCAGTCAGTCAGGCTCCATGGTCCTGGAGTATGCAGTCAGTCAGGCTCCATGGTCCTGGAGTATCCAGTCATTCAGGCTCCATGGTCCTGGAGTATCCAGTCAGTCAGGCTCCATGGTCCTGGAGTATGCAGTCAGTCAGGCTCCATGGTCCTGGAGTATCCAGTCAGTCAGGCTCCATGGTCCTGGAGTATCCAGTCAGTCAGGCTCCATGGTCCTGGAGTATCCAGTCAGTCAGGCTCCATGGTCCTGGAGTATCCAGTAAGTCAGGCTCCATGGTCCCCGAGTATCCAGTCAGTCAGGCTCCATGGTCCTGGAGTATCCAGTCATTCAGGCTCCATGGTCCTGGAGTATCCAGTCAGTCAGGCTCCATGGTCCTGGAGTATGCAGTCAGTCAGGCTCCATGGTCCTGGAGTATCCAGTCAGTCAGGCTCCATGGTCCTGGAGTATCCAGTCAGTCAGGCTCCATGGTCCTGGAGTATCCAGTCAGTCAGGCTCCATGGTCCTGGAGTATCCAGTCAGTCAGGCTCCATGGTCCTGGAGTATCCAGTCAGTCTGGCTACATGGTACTGATTTGTTCTCCTTGCTCCATATCCTCCATCTGGAACAGTGGCGTGTGTGTGTGTGTGTGTGTGTGTGTGTGTGTGTGTGTGTGTACAAATGGTGTGTCTCTTCTAGCCTTCAGGGTCAAAGGTGAATGTGTGTGGTCAACTGTGTACAGATAGGGGGTTATGTTTATTGCTGCCCGAAAAAGAAAATCTAAATTGGAGAAAGTTGAATCAGGACACAGAATATTTATCCAGGTAGAATCTGTTTATACGCACGGATCTAGATTCACCCAATCACCCAATCCGAACCATAAGTTAGTTAAAACAGAGAAATTTTGGCAATGAAAACCTTTTTCTACTTACCAAGAGTCCAGATTAACTAATGGATATCGTTTCTATGCCTCCGCGTGCCATTTGAACGAAGTTTAATGTAGTTTCTGGAGCCATAGCTAACTAGCTAACTAGCAATTTATAAAAGTCTACAGGAAAAGCTAGCATGCTACGACTTCGGGTCAGTCTAATGTAGGTCTCATATACCACAGGGTTACCACTCCTACCACAGAGCATGAGTGTAACCTTTGACCTCAAGTGTCCTGCCTGGTTAAACATGCCAACCCTGTTCAACATACACCTTATCTGTTAACAGTAGCCTGCAGGGCGCTGCGTTGGCCACACCTGGACAGTTCACGTCAGGTGTTAAACAGCAGGGCGCTGACCACACCTGGACAGTTCACATCAGGTATTAAACAGCAGGGCGCTGACCACACCTGGACAGTTCACGTCAGGTGTTAAACAGCAGTGGACTGACCACACCTGGACAGTTTACATCAGGTATTAAACAGCAGGGCGCTGACCACACCTGGACAGTTCACGTCAGGTATTAAACAGCAGTGGACCCACCACACCTGGACACCTGTGTCCTCAGAAGTGACTACACTTCAGTAATTTATAACTATTTTAATCAGAAATGTGAGATTTTAACCTTTCTTGGAGTGTGCAGTATTACTAGTTATTGTTCATGGCCCTCTCATGATAAATACTTACTTTTGTGGATTACATAGATTACATTTAGTTACATTTAACTGGTTTTAATTGGCAGGGAAAAATATGTCTGCACGAACAGCCTCAAAAAACCCACGCTGAACACCAAAAACAACAAAGAACACATTTTGTCATAACGTACACTACCGGTCAAAAGTATTAAGACCTTCTTATTCAATGGTTTTTCTTTATTTTTACTATTTTCTACAATTATTTTACTATTTACTATTTTCTTCAAAACTATGAAATAACATATATGGAATCATGTAGTAACCAAAAAAGTGTTAAACAAATCAAAATATATTTTAAATTTGAGATTCTTCAAAGTAGCCACTCTTTGCCTTGATGACAGCTTTGCACACTCTTGGCATTCTCTCAACCAGCTTCACCTGAAATGCTTTTCCAACAGTCTTGAAGGAGTTCCTACATATGCTGAGCACTTGTTGGCTGCTTTTCCTTCACTCTGCTGTCGGTCCGACTCATCCGAAAGCATCTCATTTGGTTGAGGTTGGGGGATTGTGGAGGCCAGGTCATCTGATGCAGCACTCCATCACTCTCCTTCTTGGTAAAATAGCCCTTACACAGCCTGAATGTGTGTTGGGTCATTGTCCTGTTGAAAAACCAATGATAGTCCCACTAAACCCAAACCAGATGGGATGGCGTATCTGTCACGTGTGCTTCCTCTCTGGCCTCTAGGTCACCAGGCTGCTCGTTAGGGCGCACACCTGTCACCAGCGTTGCACGCATAATGACACTCACCTGGACTCCGTCACCTCCTTGATTACCTGCCCATTATATGTCACTCCCTTTGGTTCATTCCCCAATCGTCATTGTTGCTGTTTCATGTCGTTGCGCTGTTTGTGTTTCGTTCATTTATTAATTAAATTATTCACTCCCTGGACTTGATTCCCGACTTTCAGCGTATATCCTTACAGTATCGCTGCAGAATGCTGTTGTAGCCATGCTGGTTAAGTGTGCCTTGAATTCTAAATAAATCACAGACAGTGTCACCAGCAAAGCACCCCAACACCATAACACCTCCTCCTCCATGCTTTACAGTGGAAATACACATGCGGTGGTCATCCGTTCACCCACACCGCGTCTCAAAAAGACACGGCGGTTGGAACCGAAAATCTCCAATTTGGACTCCATACCAAAGGACAAATTTCCCCTGGTCTAATGTCCATTGCTTGTGTTTCTTGGCCCAAGCAAGTCTCTTCTTCTTATTGGTGTCCTTTAGTAGTGGTTTCTTTGCAGCAGTTTGACCATAAAGGCCTGATTCACACAGTCTCCTCTGAACAGTTGGTGTTGAGATGTGTCTGTTACTTGAACTCTGTGAAGCATTTATTTGGGCTGCAATTTCTGAGGCTGGTAACTCTAATGAACCTATCCTATGCAACAGAGGTAATTCTGGGTCTTCCATTCCTGTGGCGGTCCTCATGAGAGCCAGTTTCATCAAAGCTCTGAATGGTTTTTGCGACTGCAGTTGAAGAAACTTTCAAAGTTCTTTAAATGTTCTGTGTTGACTGACCTTCATGTCTTAAAGTAATGATGAAGTCATTATTTGAGCTGTTCTTTCCATAATATGGACTTGGTATTTTACCAAATAGGGCTATCTTCTGTATACCACCCCTAACTTGTTACAACACAACTGATTGGCTCAAATGCATTAAGGAGGAAAGAAATTCCACAAATGAAGTTTTAACAAGGCACACCTGTTAATTGAAATGCATTCCAGGGGACTCCCTCATGCAGCTGGTTTAGAGAATGCCAAGAGTGTGCAAAGCTGTCATGAAGGCAAAGGGTGGCTATTTGAAGAATCTCAAATATAACATGTATTTTTTGCTTACTACATGATTCAATATATGTGTTATTTCATAGTTTCGATGTTTTCACTATTGTTCTACTATGTAGAAAATAGTAAAAATAAAGAAAAACCCTTGAATGAGTAGGCGTTCTAAAACCTTTGACCGGTAGTGAATGCACAAACTGTTTTGAATGGAAAGCATGTGACAGGTTTAATAACCACAGCTTTGTGGGGGTGGGAGGGAGGGATAGTTTTCCATCTCTGCTTTGTTTCAGGTATGGCATACTGGGCAATCATTTGCTTTTTAATTATACCTTGTTTGTGGAGAGAGACGTAAGGAAATGGGGGGGGGGGGGGTTGGCAAATGGTTGTGATCTCTGTGAGGAGGTCTAAGCCCTGCGTGACGCTGCACTCTATGACTGCTGTAACTAGCTTCATGAGAAACAGATCTACTCACTACTGATGGAACATTATATTGAGACACAATGGCTGGAAAACTCGGAATTCTACATCCAACTCAAAATTCCAACTCGGAATTCTAGCCTCTTTCTAGAACTCTGACTTTCCGACCTGAAGATCACTGACGTCATGATTTCACCTCGTATTTTTCAGAGTTCCCAATGTCTACAGACAGACAGCTGTGACATCATATCACAAAGGTTCAGCGGAGTCTGTCAATCAGACTGCAGTCACGTGACAGAGGATCAGACAATGGCTGTGTTCAATAGCATCAAATCCATGATGCATTGTGGGCAAATGGTGACTGACTGATCTACAAATAATAATGAGTAGTTATTTATGATGCAAGGTGATTTGTGAGTCAATTGTCGCCTGCACTGTTGGCTGCAATGTCAAACAAGACCAATGTCTGTCAATGGCATCACAAAGGGTCAGACAGTGGGCGAGTTTGAGTTTTGTCTGCAGTCGACTGCAAGTTTCTGCATTTGCCCAATAACAAGTTCACCCTGCAGCCATCGCCTACATAGTGGGAGGCTCTATCATCAACCAATCATTGTTTGTTTAGTTTGACCCACGTGAACTTGACCAAAGATATGACTGAAACAGGAACCGACTTTGCCGTGATTCATGTTTACAGTGGATATATATATATATATAGTTGAAGTCAGAAGTTTACATACACCTTAGCCAAATACATTCAACTCAGTTTTTCACAATTCCTGACATTTAATCCTAGTAAAAGTTCACTGTCTTAGGTCAGTTAGGCTAACCACTTTATTTTCAGATTGTGAAATGTCAGAATAATAGTAGAGAGAATGATTTATTTCAGCTTTTATTTCTTTCGTCACATTCCCAGTGGGTCAGAAGTTTACATGCACTTAATTAGAATTTGGTAGCATTGCCTTTAACTTTTTTAACTTGGATCAAACGCTCCAGGTTGCCTTCCACAAGCTTCCCACAATAAGTTGGGTGAATTTTGGCCCATTCCTCCTGACAGAGCTGGTGTAACTGAGTCAGGTTTGTAGGTCTCCTTGCTCGCACAAGCTTTTTCAGTTCTGCCCACAAATGTTCTATGGGATTGAGGTCAGGGCTTTGTGATGGCCACTCCAATACCTTGACTTTGTTGTCCTTAAGCTATTTTGCCACAACTTTGGAAGTATGCTTGGGGTCATTGTCCATTTGGAAGACCCATTTGTGACCAAACTTTAACTTCCTGACTGATGTCTTGAGATGTTGCTTCAATATATTCACATAATTTTCCTGCCTCATGATGCCATCTATTTTGTGAAGTGCACCAGTCCCTCCTCCAGCAAAACACCCCCACAACATGATGCTGCCACCCTCATGCTTCACGGTTGGGATGATGTTCTTCGGCTTGCAAGCATCTCCCCTTTTCCTCCAAACATAAGCATGTTCATTATGGCCAAACAGCTCTATTTTTGTTTCATCAGACCAGAAGTCATTTCTCCAAAAAGTACGATCTTTGTCCCTATGTGCAGTTGCAAACCGTAGTCTGCCTTTGTTATGGCCGTTTTGGAGCAGTGGCTTCTTCCTTGCTGAGCGGCCTTTCAGGTTATGTCGATATAAGACTATAGATACTTTTGTACCTGTTTCCCCCAGCATCTTCATAAGGTCCTTTGCTGTTGTTCTGGGATTGATTTGCACTTTTCGCACCAATGATCCTTCATCTCTAGGAGACAGAACGCGTCTCCTTCCTGAGTGGTATGACGGCTGTGTGGTCTCATGGTGTTTATACTTGCGGACTATTGTTTGTACAGATGGATGTGGTTCCTTCAGGTGCTTGGAAATTGCTCCCATGGATGAACCAATAAATTCTGAAGTCTTGGCTGATTTCTTTTGATTTTCCCATGATGTCAAGCAAAGAGGCAATGAGTTTTAATGTAGGCCTTGAAATACATCCACAGCTACACCTCCAATTGACTCAAATTATGTCAATTAGCCTATCAGAAGCTTCTAAAGCCATGACATATCTTTCTAGATTTTTTTGTTTAAAGGCACAGTCAACTTAGTGTACGTAAACTTCTGACCCACTGGAATTATGATACAGTGAATTATAATTGAAATAATTTGTCTGTAAACAGTAGTTGGAAAATTACTTGTGTCATGCACAAAGTAGATGTCCTAACCGACTTGCCAAAACTACAGTTTGTTAACAAGAAATTTGTGGAGTGCTTGAAAAACGAGTTTTGATTTACATTTACATTTAACATTTACATTTAAGTCATTTAGCAGACGCTCTTATCCAGAGCGACTTACAAATTGATGCATTCACCTTATGATATCCAGTGGAACAACCACTTTACAATAGTGCATCTAAATCTTTTGGGGGGGGGGTTAGAAGGATTACTTTATCCTATCCTAGGTATTCCTTAAAGAGGTGGGGTTTCAGGTGTCTCCGGAAGGTGGTGATTGACTCCGCTGTCCTGGCGTCGTGAGGGAGCTTGTTCCACCATAGGGGTGCCAGAGCAGCGAACAGTTTTGACTGGGCTGAGCGGGAACTGTGCTTACTCAGAGGTAGGGGGGCCAGCAGGCCAGAGGTGGATGAGCGCAGTGCCCTCGTTTGGGTGTAGGGACTGATCAGAGCTTGAAGGTACGGAGGTGCCGTTCCCCTCACGGCTCCGTAGGCAAGCACCATGGTCTTGTAGCGGATGCGAGCTTCAACTGGAAGCCAATGGAGAGAGCGGAGGAGCGGGGTGACGTGAGAGAACTTGGGAAGGTTGACCACCAGACGGGCTGCGGCGTTCTGGATGAGTTGTAGGGGTTTAATGGCACAGGCATGGAGTGCAGCCAACAGCGTGTTGCAGTAATCCAGACGGGAGATGACAAGTGCCTGGATTAGGACCTGCGCCGCTTCCTGTGTGAGGCAGGGTCGTACTCTGCGAATGTTGTAGAGCATGAACCTACAGGATTGGGTCACCGCCTTGATGTTAGTGGAGAACGACAGGGTGTTGTCCAGGGTCACGCCAAGGTTCTTAGCACTCTGGGAGGAGGACACAATGGAGTTGTCAACCGTGATGGCGAGATCATGGAACGGGCAGTCCTTCCCCGGGAGGAAAAGCAGCTCCGTCTTGCCGAGGTTCAGCTTGAGGTGGTGATCCGACATCCACACTGATATGTCTGCCAGACATGCAGAGATGCGATTCGCCACCTGGTTATCAGAAGGGGGAAAGGAGAAGATTAATTGTGTGTCGTCTGCATAGCAATGATAGGAGAGACCATGTGAGGATATGACAGAGCCAAGTGACTTGGTGTATAGCGAGAATAGGAGAGGGCCTAGAACAGAGCCCTGGGGGACACCAGTGGTGAGAGCACGTGGTGCAGAGACAGATTCTCGCCACGCCACCTGGTAGGAGAACCCTGTCAGGTAGGACGCAATCCAAGCGTGGGCCGCGCCGGAGATGCCCAACTCGGAGATGGTGGAGAGGAGGATCTGGTGGTTCACAGTATCAAAGGCAGCAGATAGGTCTAAAAGGATGAGAGCAGAGGAGAGAGAGTTAGCTTTAGCAGTGTGGAGAGCCTCCGTAACACAGAGAAGAGCAGTCTCAGTTGAATGACCAGTCTTGAAACCTGACTGATTTGGATCAAGAAGGTCATTCTGAGAGAGATAGCAAGAGAGCTGGCCAAGGACGGCACGCTCAAGAGTTTTGGAGACAAAAGAAAGAAGGGATACTGGTCTGTAGTTGTTGACATCGGAGGGATCGAGTGTAGGTTTTTTGAGAAGGGGTGCAACTCTCGCTCTCTTGAGGACGGAAGGGACGTATCCAGTGGTCAAGGATGAGTTGATGAACGAGGTGAGATAAGGGAGAAGGTCTCCGGAAATGGTCTGGAGGAGAGAGGAGGGGATAGGGTCAAGCGGGCAGGTTGTTGGGCCGCCGGCCGTCACAAGTCGCAAGATTTCATCTGTAGAGAGAGGGGAGAAAGAGGTCAAAGGATAGGGTAGGGCAATGTGAGCAGGACCAGTGGTAGAAAGTGGACCAGCGGTGTCGTTTGACTTAACAAACGAGGAGCGGATGTCGTCATCCTTCTTTTCAAAATGGTTGACAAAGTCATCCGCAGAAAGGGAGGAGGGGGGGATTCAGGAGGGAGGAGAAGGTGGCAAAGAGCTTCCTAGGGTTAGAGGCAGATGCTTGGAATTTAGAGTGGTAGAAAGTGGCTTTAGCAGCAGAAACAGAAGAGGAAAATGTAGAGAGGAGGGAGTGAAAGGATGATAGCTAGTTTTCCTCCATTTCCGCTCGGCTGCCCGGAGGCCTGTTCTGTGAGCCCGCAATGAGTCGTCGAGCCACGGAGCAGGCGGGGAGGACCGAGCCGGCCTGGAGGATAGGGGACATAGAGAGTCAAAGGATGCAGAAAGGGAGGAGAGGAGGGTTGAGGAGGCAGAATCAGGAGATAGGTTGGAGAAGGTTTGAGCAGAGGGAAGAGATGATAGGATGGAAGAGGAGAGAGTAGCGGGAGAGAGAGAGCGAAGGTTGCGATGGCGCAATACCATCTGAGTAGGGGCAGAGTGAGAAGTGTTGGAGGAGAGCGAGAGGGAAAAGGATACAAGGTAGTGGTCGGAGACTTGGAGGGGAGTTGCAATGAGATTAGTGGAAGAACAGCATCTAGTAAAGATGAGGTCAAGCGTATTGCCTGCCTTGTGAGTATTGGGGGAAGGTGAGAGGGTGAGGTCAAAAGAGGAGAGGGGTGCAAAGAAGGAGGCAGAGAGGAATGAGTCAAAGGTAGACGTGGGGAGGTTAACCTGTCTGGCGCATGTGGGACGAACTCGTCCCACCTACGTAACAGCCACTTCAATCCAGTGGTGCGATTTTTGAATCGTTTGAAATACTATTACTTCAATTTCTCAAACATATGACTATTTTACAGCTATTTAAAGACAAGAATCTCGTTAATCTAACCACACTGTCCGATTTCAAAAAGGCTTTACAACGAAAGCAAAACATTAGATTATGTTAGCAGAGTGCCCAGCCAGAAATAATCAGACACCCATTTTTCAAGCTAGCATATCATGTCACATAAACCCAAACCACAGCTAAATGCAGCACTAACCTTTTATGATCTTCATCAGATGACACACCTAGGACATTGTGTTAAACAATACATGCATGTATGTTCAATCAAGTTCATATTTATATCAAAAAACAGCTTTTTACATTAGCATGTGACGTTCAGAAAAAGCATAACCCCCGCAAACTTCCGGGGAATTTACTAACAGTTTGCTAAATTACTCACGATAAACGTTCAGAAAAAGCATAACAATTATTTTAAGAATTATAGATACATTACTCCTCTATGCACTCGATATGTCCGATTTTAAAATAGCTTTTCGGATGAAGCACATTTTGCAATACTCTAAGTACATAGCCCGGCATCACGGGCTAGCTATTTAGACACCTGGCAAGATTAGCCTTCATCAAAATCACATTTCCTATAAGAAAAATGTTCTTACCTTTCTTGTTCTTCGTCAGAATGCACTCCCACGACTTCTACTTCAATAACAAATGTAGGTTTGGTCCCAAATAATCCATCGTTATGTTCCAACAGCGGCGTTTTGTTTGTGAGTTCTAGACACTATCAGAATACTAAATCACGGTCTCGCGCATGGCGCATGGCTTGACAAAAAATTTCTAAATATTCCATTACCGTACTTCGAAGCATGTCAACCGCTGTTTAAAACCAATTTTTATGCCATTTATCTCGTAGAAAAGCGATAATATTCCGACCGGGATAATGCAATGAGCCTAAACAGCCGAATTAAATTTCTCCACGGGGGCAAATCGTGCACGCGCCTCATTCAAAGGTCCTCTGATCGGCCACTTACCAAAGGCGATAATCTGTTTCAGCCTGAGGCTGCCTCGTCAACCTTCAGGTATTTCCCGGGTTCTGAGAGCCTATCGGAGCCCTGGGAATTGTCACGTTACAGCTAAGATCCGTACTTTTCAATAAACAGATGCAAGACGCACGACTCCTTGTCAGACAGGGTACTTCCTGCATGAAACCTTGTCAGGTTTTTGCCTGCCATAGGAGTTCTGTTATACTCACAGACACCATTCAAACAGTTTTAGAAACTTTAGGGTGTTTTCTATCCAAACCTGAACAATAATATGCATATTCTAGCTTCTGAGTTGGTGTAGGAGGCAGTTAAAAATGGGAACATATTTTTTCCAAAATTCTCAATGCTGCCCCCTAGCCCAAACAGGTTAAAGTCACCCAGAACTGTGAGAGGTGAGCCATCCTCAGGAAAGGAACTTATCAAGGCGTCAAGCTCATTGATGAACTCTCCAAGGGAACCTGGAGGGCAATAAATGATAAAGATGTTAACCTCTCTAGGGTAGGTGGCACCAAATTGTCCCACCTACGTAACAGCCAGTGGAATCCTGTGGCGCGTTATTCAAATACCTTAGAAATGCTATTACTTCAATTTCTCAAACATATGACTATTTTACACCATTTTAAAGACAAGACTCTCGTTAATCTAACCACACTGTCCGATTTCAAAAAGGCTTTACAACGAAAGCAAAACATTAGATTATGTCAGGAGAGTACCCAGCCAGAAATAATCAGACACCCATTTTTCAAGCTAGCATATAATGTCACAAAAACCCAGAAGACAGCTAAATGCAGCACTAACCTTTGATGATCTTCATCAGATGACACACCTAGGACATTATGTTATACAATACATGCATGTTTTGTTCAATCAAGTTCATATTTATATCAAAAACCAGCTTTTTACATTAGCGTGTGACGTTCAGAACTAGCATACCCCCCGCAAACTTACGGCACATTTACTAACGATTTACTAAATTACTCACGATAAACGTTCACAAAAAGCATAACAATTATTTTAAGAATTATAGATACAGAACTCCTCTATGCACTCGATATGTCCGATTTTAAAATAGCTTTTTGGTGAAAGCACATTTTGCAATATTCTTAGTAGATAGCCCGGCATCATGCCAATAATGCCAATAATTATATGCATATTCTAGTTACTGGGTAGGAGTAGTAACCAGATTAAATCGGGTATGTTTTTTATCCGGCCGTGTAAATACTGCCCCCTAGCCCTAACAGGTTAAGCTTGAAAGGGCTGTGACAGCATGGGATTCAAAGGAGGAGATAGACAGGTGGGTCAGGGGAGAAAGAGAGAATGTCCACTTGGGAGAGATGAGGATTCCAGTCCCGCCACCCCGCTGGCCAGATGCTCTCGGGGTATGCGAGAACACGTGGTCAGACGAGGAGAGGGCAGTAGGAGTAGCAGTGTTTTCTGTGGTAATCCATGTTTCCGTCAGCGCCAAGAAGTCGAGGGACTGGAGGGTAGCATAGGCTGAGATGAACTCTGCCTTGTTGGCCGCAGACCGGTAGTTCCAGAGGCTGCCGGAGACCTGGAACTCCATGTGGGTTGTGCGCGCTGGGACCACCAGGTTAGAGTGGCAGCGGCCACGCGGTGTGAAGCGTTTGTATGGCCTGTGCAGAGAGGAGAGAACAGGGATAGACAGACACATAGTTGATAGGCTACAGAAGAGGCTACGCTAATACAAAGGCGATTGGAATGACAAGTGGACTACACGTCTCGAATGTTCAGAAAGTTAAGCTTACGTTGTAAAAATCGTATTGACTAAAATGACTAAAATGATACAGTACTGCTGGCTGGTGAAGTAGGCTAGCTAGCAGTGGCTGCATTGTTGACTTTGTTTGAAAGTGTAGCTGGCTAGGTAACCTCGATAGTTTCAGTACTACACCTTTATCATGATACAAAGGCAACTATGTAGCTAGCTAACATAACACTAATTAAGACGTTCCTTTGTAATGTATTTAGTTTCTACAATGCTGCTCGTCTGTAAAAGTTTCTTAGGTTTGGAAAATGGCGTCGCTGAGGACGAAAATAGCTGGCTAGCTAACCTCGATAATTACTCTAAACCACACAATTATCAAACTATGACAAAGACAACTATGTAGCTAGCTAACACTACACTAATCAAATCGTTCCTTTGTAATGTATTAGTTTCTACAGTGCTGCTAGTCGGTAAAGGTTGGCTAGCTAGCAGTGTTGACTAAGTTTGGAGAACGGCGTCGCGGCAGACGAAAATAGCTGGCTAGCTAACCTCGATAATTACTCTAAAACTACACAATTATCTTAGATACAAAGACAGCAAAGACAACTATGTAGCTAGCTAACACTACACTAGTCAAATCGTTCCGTTGTAATGTATTAGTTTCTACAGTGCTGCTAGTCGGTAAAGGTTGGTTAGCTAGCAGTGTTGACTAAGTTTGGAGAACGGCGTCGCGGCGGACTCAAATAGCTGGCTTGCTAACCTCGATAATTACTCTAAAACTACACAATTATCTTAGATACAAAGACAGCAAAGACAACTATGTAGCTAGCTACCACTACACTAGTCAAATCGTTCCGTTGCAATGTATTAGTTTCTACAGTGCTGCTAGTCGGTAGAAGTTGGCTAGCTAGCAGTGGGTTTGATGTTGACTAGGTGTGTTGACTAAGTTTGGAGAACGGCATCGCGGCGGACGAAAATAGCTGGCTAGCTAACCTCGATAATTACTCTAAAACTACACAATTATCTTTGATACAAAGACAGCTATGTAGCTAGCTAAAAATTGCTCAGATCAAACTAATCAAACCGTTGTAATGTAATGAAATGTAATATTACCTGCGAAGTACAGCACGACTACTCACTCCAAACCCGGAAGCTCAGAGACTCCAACCTAAGTGTATGTAAATTTCCGACTTCAACAGTATATATATATCAATACATACACGCATACAGAACATACATACATATAATAGGCATGGTTTCAGTCTGTGAGTGTCTGATATGGGGTTGGAGACATTATAAAGAATAACTTTTATAAACGATGGAAACACTGATTTGTTGATCCAGGCCTTGCTGTTGGAAAACCACATCAGTGTCTGACTTTTAGCTGTCGCAGATGCACATCCCTTGACTTCACTCGCTGACTTTGGTCTACAGTGTGCTTCCTTAGGCTTACCGCTCGAACATGTTATGACATCACAAAGGATGTGACAGAATGAGCGTGTTTTAACTGCCCAGGCAATGAGATCTGGGATCTTTCCCCAATGGGATCTTTCCCCCCACGTGTTTACATGGCTTCCATTATTTTGGTTGAGTTTGATTGACCACTTTACCGCATGTATGTCTGTCCGGCATCTCATGACATTACAAAATGTTACATTACAGAATGTCTGTCAGTCATCTCATGAGATTACAAAGCGTCAGACAGAATGTCTGTCAGTCATACATGCTATGTACATCATAGAGGGTGTGACAGAATGTGCCAAATTCAAAACAACTAGGAACTCAGGAAAAATACTCTAGAAAGAGGCCAGAGTTCCCGAGTTGGATGACCGTTGAAATAAAATAAAAAAATCCCAGTCCTTTTTCCCCAGAGTTCCCAGTTGTTTTGAAAGTGCTGAAGTCGGAGATTTGAACGCGGCATCAGGCATCTTATGACATCACAGAGGGTTTGAAAGAATGTCTAAGTCAGAAATCTTATGACATCACACAGGGTTTGACAGAATGTCTAAGTCAGAAATCTTATGACATCACAGAGGGTCAGACAGCACTAGATCTGTGCTCCATATTCAGCTCTTCAGCAACAATGCAGCTGTTTCCAGTTGTATGTACCCTAGTTGAGTCCATGTGGTGGATTTGAGGCCCGTGGGCTCTGCAGTGTTCTGTGTTGAATACATATACACAGAGGGATTGGCTCTGGGGAGACACACTTCCTGTGTAGTTCCTTTTTTTAATCAGGATGGGCCCTGAGGTTGGGGCCCAGATAAGGTCACATTATTTGTTTGTGTGTGTGTGTGTGTGTGTGTGTTCTGGGTCTCAGGAGTTTATCCACAGCACCGTAAAGAGTGACAGAACCGCAGGGTTGAAAAAAACAAGAAAATATCTCGTCCTCCATCCTTTCCCCCCAAAAACTGTAAAATGTGCAAAAAGTAAAGGGAAGCCCCGAAAGCTTCCAAAGTAGGTGTTTGCCACACGAGCATCAGGTGGTCTTTAATCCAAACAGAACCCCCCCCCTCTCCCCCAGAATTCAGTTGTTAATCCAATCACACACATGATCTGCGCCCTTCGGCAGGAAGCACCCTATGAAGGTTCCCTAACCCAGCGCTTCATTAAGATTACATGAGCACATAAAAAGTGTGCACACTAGGTAATGAGACTGCAGGGGTTCTGCCCTAACCAAAACAGGGGATGACGAGAGGATTTCAAGTAGAGGGAAAGAGGAAGAATGAGAGTTGAGATGACCGAGAGCTGTTAGTGTAAGAATGAAGAAAGAAAGAGGGCAGAGAGCTGTTACAGTAAGGATGAGGAGAGAGGGGCAGAGAGCTGTTACTGTAAGAATGAAGAGAGAGGGGCAGAGAGCTGTTACTGTAAGAATGAAGAGAGAGAGAGAGGGGCGGAGAGCTGTTACTGTAAGAATGAAGAGAGAGAGAGAGAGAGGGGCGGAGAGCTGTTACTGTAAGAATGAAGAGAGAGAGCAGAGAGCTGTGACTGTAAAAAAAGAACGATTGGGGCAGAGAGCTGTTACTGTAAGAATGTAGAGAAACGGCAGAGAGCTGTTACTGTAAGAATGAAGAGAGAGAGAGAGGGGCAGAGAGCTGTTGCTGTAAGAATGAAGAGAGAGAGAGAGGGGCAGAGAGCTGTTACTGTAAGAATGAAGAGAGAGAGAGAGGGGCAGAGAGCTGTTACTGTAAGAATGAAGAGAGAGAGAGAGGGGCAGAGAGCTGTTGCTGTAAGAATGAAGAGAGAGAGAGAGAGCTGTTACTGTAAGAAAGAAGAAAGATTGGGGCAGAGGGCTGTTACTGTAAAAATGAAGAAACATTGGGGCAGAGAGCTGTTACTGTAAGAATGAAGAAAGATTAGGGCAGAGAGCTGTTACTGAAAGAATGAAGAAAGATTAGGGCAGAGAGCTGTTACTTTAAGAAAGAAGAATGATTGTGGCAGAGGAGAGGTAGCATTTCAGTGTGAGATTCTAAAAGGGTAGAGAGAAAATGAAAAGCACATTCTTTGTCTTATTAACTCTAGCAAATGGATTTTGTCCTACAATTACCAGTGCATGTAGGAATGACCACAGATTTAAAGCATTGTTTTTTTCCTGTTTGTTTTTTGGTTTCCACAGTTCTGTGATGTTTCTCAATGCTTGTTATGTGGTGAAAAGCAGCAGTGCCAGCAGACCGACAGCCCCTTGGCCCAGAGTCTGACTGTGTACTGTCTGCTCTAAAGAGACATGTCACAGTCCCTCTGAGGGGGACATTGTCCTGCAAAACACAGCTCACATGCTCCATGTTACTTGCAACACTCACAGCTTAACTCAAATCCAAACCTCTTTTTGATTTTCAGTTTAAAAGCAAACATCAACACAGATGTGCTGCAAATCTATAACCTCTATAATATTTTGTAGGTGTTCTAGAGAGAAGTGTGAAGGGGGAGGCCAGTGCCCTCACTAAAGCCAAGACACTCTACAGATCCTGCACCAATGAGAGTGAGTCTGTTATGTTGAGGTCAATTACATTTCAATTCAGTAAGTCATTAAAGTCCAATGAGCTGTCTACCTGTGAGTTAATCTGGGTCACTTTTGTGTTTTTTTCCCCCTCTGAAGGTCAGATTGAGAAAAGGGGCGGAACTCCTTTACTAGACATACTTCCTAATGTGTTTGAGTGGCCAATAGCAACAGACCACTGGGAGACTGTCTATGGTGAACTACACTATGCCCTTCGACCTCTGTGTTTCCTACACCTATTTTAGTTAACCTCACCTCAAACCAATTACCTCCTCTCCTCAAACCAATTACCTCCTCTCCTCTCCTCTAACCAATCCTCTCCTCAAACCAATCCTCTCCTCTCCTCTTCTCAAACCAATCCTCTCCTCTCCTCAAACCAATCCTCTCCTCAAACCAATTACCTCCTCTCCTCAAACCAATTACCTCCTCTCCTCTCCTCTAACCAATCCTCTCCTCAAACCAATTCTCTCCTCTCCTCAAACCAATCCTCTCCTCTCCTCAAACCAATCCTCTCCTCAAACCAATCCTCTCCTCTAACCAATCCTCTCCTCTCCTCTAACCAATCATCTCCTCTCCTCTAATGAATCCTCTCCTCTCCTCAAACCAATTACCTCGTCTCCTCAAACCAATTCTCTCCTCTCCTCTAACCAATCCGCTCCTCTCCTCTAACCAATCCTCTTTTCTCCTCTAACCAATCCTATCCTCTAACCAATCCTCTCCTCTCCTCTAACCAATCCTCTCCTCTCCTCAAACCAATTACCTCCTCTCCTCTCCTCAAACCAATCCTCTCCTCTCCTCAAACCAATTACCTCCTCTCTCTCTCCTCTCCTCTCCTCTAACCAATCCTCTCCTCTCCTCAAACAAATCCTCTCCTCTCCTCTCCTCAAACCAATCCTCTCCTCTCCTCAAACCAATCCTCTCCTCTCCTCTAACCAATCCTATCCTCTCCTCAAACCAATCCTCTCCTCAAACCAATCCTCTCCTCAAACCAATCCTCTCCTCTCCTTTAACCAGCCTCTCTCAAACCAATCCTCTCCTCTCCTCAAACGAATCCTCTTCTCAAACCAATCCTCTCCTCTCCTCAAACCAATCCTCTCCTCTCCTCAAACCAATTATATCCTCTCCTCAAACCAATTATATCCTCTCCTCTCCTCAAACCAATTATATCCTCTCCTCTCCTCAAACCAATCCTCTCCTCAAACCAATCCTCTCCTCAAACCAATCCTCTCCTCTCCTCAAACCAATTATCTCCTCTCCTCAAACCAATCCTCTCCTCTCCTCAAACCAATCATCTCCTCTCCTCAAACCAATCCTCTCCTCTCCTCAAACCAATTATCTCCTCTCCTCAAAACAATCCTCTCCTCAAACCAATTACCTCCTCTCCTTTCCTCAAACCAATCCTCTCCTCTCCTCAAACCAATTATCTCCTCTCCTCAAACCAATTATCTCCTCTCCTCAAACCAATTATTTCTTCCCCTCAAACCAATTGTCTCCTCTCCTCAAACCAATCATCTCCTCTCCTCAAACCAATCATCTCCTCTCCTCAAACCAATCCTCTCTTCTCCTCAAACCAATCATCTCCTCTCCTCAAACCAATCCTCTCTTCTCCTCAAACCAATTGTCTCCTCTCCTCAAACCAATCCTCTCTTCTCCTCAAACCAATCCTCTCCTCTCCTCTCCTACTTAGGGAACACATGGAAGTTGGAGGATGCCATTGCCAGACTAAATGAGAAATACGGAACTCATGTCTTGGTTAATTTCTTTATCGGCACTGATGACAAAGACTCCAATTCACACATCATTCACGTAGGTGGCCGTCACATACACATACACTTGAACACACCTACAGCCCATCACATGACTGTCACATGCACAGACACTATAGAAGGTCTACAGGCCCTTGATTGTTTTTCACATTTTGTTGGGTTACAAAGTGGGATTGGAATATACAGTACCAGTCAAAAGTTTGGACACAACTACTCATTCAAGGGTTTTTCTTTATTTGTACTATTTTCTACATTGTAGAATAACAGTGAAGACATGAAAACTATGAAATAACACATATGGAACCTTGTAGCAACCAAAAAGGTGTTATACAAATCAAAATATATTTTACATTCTTCAAAGTAGCCACACTTTGCCTTGATGACAGCTTTGTACACTTTTTTTTGCCAAAATCCAAAGTCTTATGTTTGGTGCAAATCCAACACATCACTGAGTAACTGCCTCCCTATTTGCAAGCCTGGTGGTGGCTGCATCATGGTATGGGTATGCTTGAAATCGGCAAAGACTGAAGTTTTTCAGGATGAAAAGAAACTGGATGGAGCTAAGCGCAGGCAAAATTCTAGCTTCAGTCGGCTTTAAACCAGACACTGGGAGAGGTGGCAGGTAGCCTAGTGGTTAGAGGGGCGGCAGGTAGCCTAGTGGTTAGAGGGGCGGCAGGTAGCCTAGTGGTTAGAGGGGCGGCAGGTAGCCTAGTGGTTAGAGGGGTGGCAGGTAGCCTAGTGGTTAGAGGGGTGGCAGGTAGCCTAGTGGTTAGAGGGGCGGCAGGTAGCCTAGTGGTTAGAGGAGGCAGGTAGTCTAGTGGTTAGAGGGGTGGCAGGTAGCCTAGTGGTTAGAGGAGGCAGGTAGCCTAGTGGTTAGAGGAGGCAGGTAGCCTAGTGGTTAGAGGGGCGGCAGGTAGCCTAGTGGTTAGAGGAGGCAGGTAGCCTAGTGGTTAGAGGAGGCAGGTAGCCTAGTGGTTAGAGGGGCGGCAGGTAGCCTAGTGGTTAGAGGAGGCAGGTAGCCTAGTGGTTAGAGGAGGCAGGTAGCCTAGTGGTTAGAGGGGCGGCAGGTAGCCTAGTGGTTAGAGGAGGCAGGTAGCCTAGTGGTTAGAGGGGGCAGGTAGCCTAGTGGTTAGAGGAGGCAGGTAGCCTAGTGGTTAGAGGGGCGGCAGGTAGCCTAGTGGTTAGAGGAGGCAGGTAGCCTAGTGGTTAGAGGTGGCAGGTAGCCTAGTGGTTAGAGGAGGCAGGTAGCCTAGTGGTTAGAGGGGCGGCAGGTAGCCTAGTGGTTAGAGGAGGCAGGTAGCCTAGTGGTTAGAGGAGGCAGGTAGCCTAGTGGTTAGAGGAGGCAGGTAGCCTAGTGGTTAGAGGAGGCAGGTAGCCTAGTGGTTAGAGGAGGCAGGTAGCCTAGTGGTTAGAGGAGGAAGGTAGCCTAGTGGTTAGAGGAGGCAGGTAGCCTAGTGGTTAGAGGAGGCAGGTAGCCTAGTGGTTAGAGGAGGCAGGTAGCCTAGTGGTTAGAGGGGCGGCAGGTAGCCTAGTGGTTAGAGGAGGCAGGTAGTCTAGTGGTTAGAGGTGGCAGGTAGCCTAGTGGTTAGAGGTGGCAGGTAGCCTAGTGGTTAGAGGAGGCAGGTAGCCTAGTGGTTAGAGGAGGCAGGTAGCCTAGTGGTTAGAGGAGGCAGGTAGCCTAGTGGTTAGAGGAGGCAGGTATGTGAAAATACTTCACCTTGCAGCAGGACAATAACCTACAACACAAAGCCAAATCTACACAGGAGTTGCTTAGAAGAAGACAGAGAATGTTCCTGAGTGGCCAAGTTTACATTTTTAACTTAAATCTGCTTGAAAATCTATGGCAAGACTTGAAAATGGAGGACAAGCCATGATCCCCAACACCTTGACAGAGCTTGAAGAATGTTGCAAACAATAATTGGCAAATATTGCACAAAGCTCTTATGAGACTTACCCAAGAAGTGTCACAGCTGTAATACCTGACAATGGTGTTTCTAGCATGTGAATATTTATCTAAGTAAGGTATATTAGTGTTTTATTTTCCATTCATCTTTTTCTATTTTTTATACATTTTTCTTCCACTTTGATCTTCCAGGTTATTTTGTGTAGATCATTCACAACAACATCAACAAAAAACATTTGAACCCATTTTAACCCAACTTTAACCCAAATCCAAGGGTCGTATATACATTGTACACACCATCACATGATAGACACTGAACACACCTGTACCCCATCACATGATAGACACATGAACACAACTGTACCCCATCACTTGTACCCCTTAACCCTCTCTCTTAGTTAGGAATTTTGTGTACCTATTTGCTCAGTAAACTACCCTAAATCTAACCGAGGCATTGTTAAGTATTCACACACTAATCTCTCTGAACTTTATGTTCCAATGAGTGCTTTGTCTTTCCCCTGCTGTTGAATGAATGGCTGCTTGTGTCCTGATTCTCTCTCCCCTGCCAGTTTGACCAGCAAACCAGCCTTGGTCTCTTATCCAGAGAGCACTATACATGCGCCGGGCCCTATGCAGAGGTAAGACTGTACCTGCTACACACATGCACACACACATATCAATGATATACAGTTCTCTGTCTGGGTCTGTGGAGGAAATGAGTTCTCTGTCTGGTCCCGCGTGGCTCAGTTGGTAGAGCATGGTGTTTGCAACGCCAGGGTTGTGGGTTTGATTCCTACGGGGGACCGGTACGGAGAAAATAAATGTATGAAATGTATGCATTCACTACTGTAAGTTGCTCTGGATAACAGTGTCTGCTAAATGACTAAAATGTAAATGTCTGGATCTGTGGAGGAAATTAGTTCTCTGGCCAGGTATGTCTGGGTTTCAAGGAAATTAGTTCTCTGGCCAGGTATGTCTGGGTTTCAAGGAAATTAGTTCTCTGGCCGGGTATGTCGGAGTCTGGGTTTCAAGGAAATTAGTTCTCTGGCCAGGTATGTCTGGGTTTCAAGGAAATTAGTTCTCTGGCCAGGTATGTCTGGGTTTCAAGGAAATTAGTTCTCTGGCCGGGTATGTCTGGGTTTCAAGGAAATTAGTTCTCTGGCCGGGTATGTTGGAGTCTGGGTTTCAAGGAAATTAGTTCTCTGGCCAGGTATGTCTGGGTTTCAAGGAAATTAGTTCTCTGGCCAGGTATGTCTGGGTTTCAAGGAAATTAGTTCTCTGGCCAGGTATGTCTGGGTTTCAAGGAAATTAGTTCTCTGGCCGGGTATGTCGGAGTCTGGGTTTCAAGGAAATTAGTTCTCTGGCCAGGTATGTCTGGGTTTCAAGGAAATTAGTTCTCTGGCCGGGTATGTCTGGGTTTCAAGGAAATTAGTTCTCTGGCCGGGTATGTCGGAGTCTGGGTTTCAACCCCCTGTTGTTCTGATCACTCGTTCATCCACCCAGAACACACAATGATCCACATCTGCATTGACTGCAAGCCCTCAGCATCAGTCTGGGATAGGATCACCATCCTCTCTTGGTAATTATGCTGACGCTGGGTCCAAACCTCCAGCATGGTTTAATGAACATCCAGAACTAGATGTGAAGAACTCTAAAGCTGATGAGATTTGAACCTGAATATTTTACTCTAGTTTTTAATGATTGAACTAATCCTTAGCATTGACATGCTCTAATGGCTTTGAAACCTCCTGTGTTAGTGTGGTTTAACACAGACCTCCAAATAAGCCTGTTTGCCTGAGGTCTCTGTAATGGAGAAACTATAAACCATATTATGATCAATTTCCCCCCCTAAACACCAGTCTGATGTTTGGCCCACGGATAACCTGTGTTCCAACTTATGTAACTGTCAATGTGACTAGCTGGAGTGTGTGTGTGTGTGTGTGTGTTTGTGTGTGTGTGTGTGTGTGTGTGTGTGTGTGTGTGTGTGTGTGTGTGTGTGTGTGTGTGTATGAGATACCATCTGGAGCAATGTGATCATTAAAATAATGAAGTGAGATGACCGATTTGGTTACAGCCCAACTCAAACCAGATGTGAGTGTTTGTGGTGGAAATTCTCTTGTATGGTTTCACTTTACTGACTACCACCACTGATTGATATTCTGAAAGGATTCTGTACTTGCAAAACTTGGTGTGGCGGGGATAGGAGTGTGTGTGTGTGCGTGTGTGTGTGTGTGTGTGTGTGTGTGTGTGTGTGTGTGTGTGTGTGTGTGTGTGTGGTGCTTTGAGGTTCATTGATTAGACAGATTCTATTTTCATAGTGTTCTCTTCCTGTCTCTTAATACCAAACAGAAGATGATGAAGCCTAATATATATTTACAGTGATGTGAATACAGTATCTCTCATTCTATTACCAGTGATGTGAATACAGTATCTCTCATTCTATTTACAGTGATGTGAATACAGTGATGTGAATACAGTATCTCTCATTCTATTTACAGTGATGTGAATACAGTATCTCTCATTCTATTTACAGTGATGTGAATACAGTGATGTGAATACAGTATCTCTCATTCTATTTCCAGTGATGTGAATACAGTATCTCTCATTCTATTTATAGTGATGTGAATACAGAATCTCTCATTCTATTTACAGTGATGTGAATACAGTGATGTGAATACAGTATCTATCATTCTATTTCCAGTGATGTGAATACAATATCTTTCATTCTATTTACAGTAATGTGAATACAGTATCTCTCATTCTATTTACAGTGATGTGAATACAGTATCTCTCATTCTATTTACAGTGATGTGAATACAGTATCTCTCATTCTATTTACAGTGATGCGAATACAGTATCTCTCATTCTATTTACAGTGATGTGAATACAGTATCTCTCATTCTATTTACAGTGATGTGAATACAGTATCTCTCATTCTATTTACAGTGATGTGAATACAGTATCTCTCATTCTATTTACAGTAATGTGAATACAGTATCTCTCATTCTATTTACAGTGATGTGAATACAGTGATGTGAATACAGTATCTCTCATTCTATTTACAGTGATGTGAATACAGTGATGTGAAGACAGTATCTCTCATTCTTCCTCGTCTACCCAACTACTTATGACTGCTTTTTTCTGTTGATACTACAATACATGTTTTTAATCTGTCTGTCTGTCTGTCTGTCTGTCTGTCTGTCTGTCTGTCTGTCTGTCTGTCTGTCTGTCTGTCTGTCTGTCTGTCTGTCTGTCTGTCTGTCCTCCCAGCCATGTAGAGCGTATGAACAGTTCATGATAGACGTGGTCAGGCTGATCCGTACCGACCGCAGCCTAGTGGTCAACGAGACACAAATCAGAGAGGAGGTCACCAGGGTCATTGAGCTGGAGAGGGAGATCGCCAACGTAAGTTCAACACTGCTGCTCTAGGAAAACCTGCTTTACTTACCATCTGCTTTAGTTTTGTAACTTCTGCCCTAACCACCTCTCTATCACTGTGTTTATAAAGCCAGACTTCAGCCCATAACCACCTCTCTATCACTGTGTTTATGAAGCCAGACTTCAGCCCATAACCACCTCTCTATCACTGTGTTTATGAAGCCAGACTTCAGCCCCTAACCACCTCTCCATCACTGTGTTTATGAAGCCAGGCTTCAGCCCCTAACCACCTCTCCATCACTGTGTTTATGAAGCCAGGCTTCAGCCCCTAACCACCTCTCCATCACTCTCTTTATGAAGCCAGACTTCAGCCCATAACCACCTCTCCATCACCATGTTTATGAAGCCAGGCTTCAGCCCCTAACCACCTCTCTATCACTGTGTTTATGAAGCCAGACTTCAGCCCATAACCACCTCTCCATCACCATGTTTATGAAGCCAGGCTTCAGCCCCTAACCACCTCTCCATCACTGTGTTTATGAAGCCAGACTTCAGCCCATAACCACCTCTCCATCACTGTGTTTATGAAGCCAGACTTCAGCCCCTAACCACCTCTCCATCACTCTCTTTATGAAGCCAGACTTCAGCCCATAACCACCTCTCCATCACCATGTTTATGAAGCCAGACTTCAGCCCCTAACCACCTCTCCATCACTGTGTTTATGAAGCCAGACTTCAGCCCGACTTCAGCCCAGGCGCTGAGCCCATGGGCTCTTTCTAAACAAACTTGTAACAGATCCCTGTGTTTCCCATAGCTCAGTGCTACGCTGCTGCCTTTACAGGGCAGTCATGCTGCTCTGGTACTGACATTTATAGGGTAGGGACCCCTGGGCCTCCAAACATGCTGCTCTGGTATTGACATTTACAGGGTAGGGACCCTGGGACTCCAAACATGCTGCTCTGGTATTGACATTTACAGGGTAGGGACCCCTGGGCCTCCAAACATGCTGCTCTGGTACTGAGATTTACAGGGTAGGGACCCCTGGGCCTCCAAACATGCTGCTCTGGTACTGACATTTACAGGGTAGGGACCCCTGGGCCTCCAAACATGCTGCTCTGGTATTGACATTTACAGGGTAGGGACCCCTGGGCCTCCAAACATGCTGCTCTGGTACTGAGATTTACAGGGTAGGGACCCCTGGGCCTCCAAACATGCTGCTCTGGTACTGACATTTACAGGGTAGGGACCCCTGGGCCTCCAAACATGCTGCTCTGGTACTGACATTTACAGGGTAGGGACCCCTGGGCCTCCAAACATGCTCCTCAGGTACTGACATTTACAGGGTAGGGTCCCCTAGGCCTCCAAACATGCTGCTCTGGTACTGACATTTACAGGGTAGGGTCCCCTAGGCCTCCAAACATGCTGCTCTGGTACTGACATTTACAGGGTAGGGACCCCTGGGCCTCCAAATATGCTGTGTGTGTGTGTGTGTGTGTGTGTGTGTGTGTGTGTGTGTGTGTGTGTGTGTGTGTGTGTGTTTATTGAAAGACAGACATTTATGATGGTACCAGCAGTGCCTGTTATTAACAATTGCACTCTGTGACAGCCAGAGGACAGATCGTCAAGCCAAACCTATATAATGCTTTATTTGATTGGTGTTTGAGCTGAATTTGTTAATTGTGCTCTCTCTCCTCTCCTCTCGCAGTCTCTCTCACCCTCTTTCAATCTCTCTCCCCCAGGCAACTGATACTCCAGAGGACCGTAACAACCCAGTTCTCCTCTACAACAAAATGGAGTTGGGTGTTCTCAATGCTAACTTCAGCCTGGAGGTCGACACACAAGTAAGAGACTCTGTTAAGTATATTATATAAACCCCTCCTCTCAGGTGATGATTAACCCCTCCTCTCAGGTGATGATGATAAAACCCTCCTCTCAGGTGATGATAAACCCCTCCTCTCAGATGATGATGATAAACCCCTCCTCTCAGGTGATGATAAACCCCTCCTCTCAGGTGATGATGATAAACCCCTCCTCTCAGGTGATGATAAACCCCTCCTCTCAGGTGATGATAAACCCCTCCTCTCAGGTGATGATGATAAACCCCTCCTCTCAGGTGATGATGATAAACCCCTCCTCTCAGGTGATGATGATAAACCCCTCCTCTCAGGTGATGATGATAAACCCCTCCTCTCAGGTGATGATAAACCCCTCCTCTCAGGTGATGATGATAAACCCCTCCTCTCAGGTGATTATGATAAACCCCTCCTCTCAGCTGATGATAAACCCCTCCTCTCAGGTGATGATGATAAACCCCTCCTCTCAGGTGATGATGATAAACCCCCCCTCTCAGGTGATGATGATAAACCCCTCCTCTCAGGTGATAATGATAAACCCCCCCTCTCAGGTGATGATGATAAACCCCTCCTCTCAGGTGATGATGATAAACCCCTCCTCTCAGGTGATGATGATAAACCCCTCCTCTCAGGTGATGATGATAAACCCCCCCTCTCAGGTGATGATGATAAACCCCTCCTCTCAGGTGCTGATGATAAACCCCTCCTCTCAGATGATGATAAACCCCTCCTCTCAGGTGATGATGATAAACCCCTCCTCTCAGATGATGATAAACCTCTCCTCTCAGGTGATGATGATAACCCCCCCCTCTCAGGTGATGATGATAAACCCCTCCTCTCAGATGATGACAAACCCCTCCTCTCAGGTGCTGATGATAAACCCCTCCTCTCAGATGATGATAAACCCCTCCTCTCAGGTGATGATTATAAACCCCTCCTCTCAGGTGATGATGATAAACCCCTCCTCTCAGGTGATGATGATAAACCCCTCATCTCAGGTGATGATGATAAACCCCTCCTTTCAGGTGATGATGATAAACCCCTCCTCTCAGATGATGACAAACTCCTCTCAGGTGATGATAAACCCCTCCTCTCAGGTGATGATAATAAACCCCTCCTCTCAGATGATGATAAACCCCTCCTCTCGGGTGATGATGATAAACCCCTCCTCTCATATGATGACAAACTCCTCCTCTCAGGTGATGATAATAAACCCCTCCTCTCAGGTGATGATAAACCCCTCCTCTCAGGTGATGATGATATACCCCTCCTCTCAGGTGATGATGATAAACCCCTCCTCTCAGGTGATGACAAACCCCTCCTCTCAGGTGATGATAAACCCCTCCTCTCAGGTGATGACAAACCCCTCCTCTCAGGTGATGATAAACCCCTCCTCTCAGGTGATGATGATAACCCCTCCTCTCGGGTGATGATGATAAACCCCTCCTCTCAGATGATGATAAACCCCTCCTCTCAGATGATGATAAACCCCTCCTCTCAGGTGATGATGATAAACCCCTCCTCTCAGGTGATGATAAACCCCTCCTCTCAGGTGATGACAAACCCCTCCTCTCAGGTGGTGATGATAAACCCCTCATCTCAAATGATGACAAACCCCTCCTCTCAGGTGATGATAAACCCCTCCTCTCAGGTGATGATGATAAACCCCTCCTCTCAGGTGATGATGACAAACCCCTCCTCTCAGGTGATGATGACAAACCCCTCCTCTCAGGTGATGATGATAAACCCCTCCTCTCAGATGATGATTATAAACCCCTCCTCTCAGATGATGATGATAAACCCCTCCTCTTAGATGATGACAAACTCCTCCTCTCAGGTGGTGATGATAAACCCCTCCTCTCAGGTGATGATGATAAACCCCTCCTCTCAGGTGGTGATGATAAACCCCTCCTCTCAGGTGATGATGACAAACCCCTCCTCTCAGGTGATGATGATAAACCCCTCCTCTCAGGTGATGATGACAAACCCCTCCTCTCAGGTGGTGATAAATCCCTCCTCTCAGATGATGATGATAAACGCCTCCTCTCAGGTGATGATGATAAAACACTCCTCTCAGATGATGATGATAAAACCCTCCTCTCAGGTGATGATAAACCCCTCCTCTCAGATGATGAGGATAAACCCCTCCTCTCAGATGATGATAAACCCCTCCTCTCAGATGATGATAAACCCCTCCTCTCAGGTGATGATAAACCCCTCCTCTCAGGTGATGATGATAAACCCCTCCTCTCAGATGATGAGGATAAACCCCTCCTCTCAGATGATGATAAACCCCTCCTCTCAGGTGATGATAAACCCCTCCTCTCAGATGATGATGATAAATCCCTCCTCTTAGATGATGACAATCTCCTCCTCTCAGGTGATGATGATAAACCCCTCCTCTCAGGTGATGATGATAAACCCCTCCTCTCAGGTGGTGATGATAAACCCCTCCTTTTAGATGATGACAAACCCCTCCTCTCAGGTGATGATGATAAACCCCTCCTCTCAGATGATGATAAACCCCTCCTCTCAGGTGGTGATGATTAACCCCTCCTCTCAGGTGATGATAAACCCCTCCTCTCAGGTGGTGATGATAAACCCCTCCTCTCAGATGATGAGGATAAACCCCTCCTCTCAGATGATGAGGATAAACCCCTCCTCTCAGATGATGATAAACCCCTCCTCTCAGATGATGATAAACCCCTCCTCTCAGGTGATGATGATAAACCCCTCCTCTCAGGTGATGATGATAAACCCCTCCTCTCAGGTGGTGATGATAAACCCCTCCTCTCAGATGATGATGATAAACCCCTCCTCTCAGGTGGTGATGATAAACCCCTCCTCTCAGGTGATGATGATAAACCCCTCCTCTCAGATGATGATAAACCCCTCCTCTCAGATGATGATGATAAACCCCTCGTCTCAGGTGATGATAAACCCCTCCCTTCAGGTGATGATGATAAACCCCTCCTCTCAGATGATGATAAACCCCCCCTCTCAGGTGGTGATGATAAACCCCTCCTCTCAGATGATGATAAACCCCTCCTCTCAGGTGATGATGATAAACCCCTCCTCTCAGATGATGATGATAAACCCCTCCTCTCAGGTGATGATGATAAACCCCTCCTCTCAGGTGTTTATGATAAACCCCTCCTCTCAGATGATGATGATAAACCCCTCCTCTCAGGTGTTGATGATAAACCCCTCCTCTCAGGTGATGATGATAAACCCCTCCTCTCAGGTGTTGATGATAAACCCCTCCTCTCAGGTGATGAGGATAAACCCCTCCTCTCAGATGATGATAAACCCCTCCTCTCAGATGATGATAAACCCCTCCTCTCAGGTGATGATGATAAACCCCTCCTCTCAGATGATGATAAACCCCTCCTCTTAGATGATGACAAACCCCTCCTCTCAGATGATGATGATAAACCCCTCCTCTCAGATGATGATAAACCCCTCCTCTCAGATAATGATGATAAACCCCTCCTCTCAGGTGATGATGATAAACCCCTCCTCTTAGATGATGACAAACCCCTCCTCTCAGATGATGATGATAAACCCCTCCTCTCAGATGATGATAAACCCCTCCTCTCAGGTGATGATAAACCCCTCCTCTAAGGTGATGATAAACCCCTCTTCTCAGGTGATGATGATAAAACCTCTGCTCTCAGGTGATGATAAACCCCTCTTCTCAGGTGATGATGATAAAACCTCTGCTCTCAGATGATGATAAACCCCTCCTCTCAGATGATGATGATAAACCCCTCCTCTCAGGTGTTGATGATAAACCCCTCCTCTCAGATGATAATGATAAACCCCTCCTCTCAGGTGATGATGATAAACCCCTCCTCTCAGATGATAATGATAAACCCCTCCTCTCAGGTGATGATAAACCCCTCCTCTCAGGTGGTGATGATAAACCCCTCCTCTCAGGTGGTGATAAACCCCTCCTCTCAGGTGGTGATGATTAACCCCTCCTCTCAGGTGATGACAAACCCCTCCTCTCAGATGATGATAAACCCCTCCTCTCAGATGATGATGATAAACCCCTCCTCTCAGGTGTTGATGATAAACCCCTCCTCTCAGATGATGATGATAAACCCCTCCTCTCAGGTGGTGATGATAAACCCCTCCTCTTAGATGATGACAAACCCCTCCTCTCAGATGATGATGATAAACCCCTCCTCTCAGATGATGATAAACCCCTCCTCTTAGATGATGACAAACCCCTCCTCTCAGATGATGATGATAAACCCCTCCTCTCAGATGATGATAAACCCCTCCTCTCAGGTGATGATGATAAACCCCTCCTCTCAGGTGGTGATGACAAACCCCTCCTCTCAGGTGATGATGATAAACCCCTCCTCTCAGGTGATGATGATAAACCCCTCCTCTCAGGTGATGATGATAAACCCCTCCTCTCAGGTGGGGATGATAAACCCCTCCTCTCAGATGATGATAAACCCCTCCTCTCAGGTGATGATGATAAACCCCTCCTCTCAGATGATGATAAACCCCTCCTCTCAGGTGATGATGATTAACCCCTCCTCTCAGGTGATGATAAACCCCTCCTCTCAGGTGATGATAAACCCCTCCTCTTAGATGATGACAAACCCCTCCTCTCAGGTGATGATGATAAACCCCTCCTCTCAGGTGATGATGATAAACCCCTCCTCTCAGGTGATGATTATAAAACCCCTCCTCTCAGGTGATGATGATAAACCCCTCCTCTCAGGTGATGATAAACCCCTCCTCTCAGGTGGTGATAAACCCCTCCTCTCAGATGATGATAACCCCTCCTCTCAGGTGATGATGATAACCCCTCCTCTCAGTTGGTGATGATAAACCCCTCCTCTCAGGTGATGATGATAAACCCCTCCTCTCAGGTGATGATAAACCCCTCCTCTCAGGTGATGATGATAAAACCTCTGCTCTCAGGTGATGATAAACCCCTCCTCTCAGTTGATGATGATAACCCCTCCTCTCAGGTGATGATAAACCCGTCCTCTCAGGTGGTGATGATAAACCCCTCCTCTCAGGTGATGATGATAAACCCCTCCTCTCAGGTGATGATGATAAACCCCTCCTCTCAGATGATGATAAACCCCTCCTCTCAGGTGGGGATGATAAACCCCTCCTCTCAGATGATGATAAACCCCTCCTCTCAGATGATGATAAACCCCTCCTCTCAGGTGATGATGATAAACCCCTCCTCTCAGATGATGATAAACCCCTCCTCTCAGGTGATGATGATAAACCCCTCCTCTCAGGTGGTGATGATAAACCCCTCCTCTCAGGTGATGATGATAAACCCCTCCTCTTAGATGATGACAAACCCCTCCTCTCAGGTGATGATGATAAACCCCTCCTCTCAGGTGATGATGATAAACACCTCCTCTCAGGTGATGATTATAAAACCCCTCCTCTCAGGTGATGATGATAAACTCCTCTTCTCAGGTGATGATGATAACCCCTCCTCTCAGGTGGTGATAAACCCCTCCTCTCAGATGATGATAACCCCTCCTCTCAGGTGATGATAATAACCCCTCCTCTCAGGTGGTGATGATAAACCCCTCCTCTCAGGTGATGATGATAAACCCCTCCTCTCAGATGATAATGATAAACCCCTCTTCTCAGGTGATGATAAACCCCTCCTCTCAGGTGGTGATGATAAACCCCTCCTCTCAGGTGGTGATAAACCCCTCCTCTCAGGTGGTGATGATTAACCCCTCCTCTCAGGTGATGACAAACCCCTCCTCTCAGATGATGATAAACCCCTCCTCTCAGATGATGATGATAAACCCCTCCTCTCAGGTGTTGATGATAAACCCCTCCTCTCAGATGATGATGATAAACCCCTCCTCTCAGGTGGTGATGATAAACCCCTCCTCTTAGATGATGACAAACCCCTCCTCTCAGATGATGATGATAAACCCATCCTCTCAGATGATGATAAACCCCACCTCTTAGATGATGACAAACCCCTCCTCTCAGATGATGATGATAAACCCCTCCTCTCAGATGATGATAAACCCCTCCTCTCAGGTGATGATGATAAACCCCTCCTCTCAGGTGGTGATGACAAACCCCTCCTCTCAG
Source organism: Salmo trutta (assembly GCF_901001165.1). NCBI lineage: Eukaryota > Metazoa > Chordata > Actinopteri > Salmoniformes > Salmonidae > Salmo > Salmo trutta. The sequence continues at coordinate 84,863,143 of NC_042969.1, read as the reverse complement.
GTGATGATGATAAACCCCTCCTCTCAGGTGATGATGATAAACCCCTCCTCTCAGGTGATGATGATAAACCCCTCCTCTCAGGTGGGGATGATAAACCCCTCCTCTCAGATGATGATAAACCCCTCCTCTCAGATGATGATAAACCCCTCCTCTCAGGTGATGATGATAAACCCCTCCTCTCAGATGATGATAAACCCCTCCTCTCAGGTGATGATGATTAACCCCTCCTCTCAGGTGATGATAAACCCCTCCTCTCAGGTGATGATAAACCCCTCCTCTTAGATGATGACAAACCCCTCCTCTCAGGTGATGATGATAAACCCCTCCTCTCAGGTGATGATGATAAACCCCTCCTCTCAGGTGATGATTATAAAACCCCTCCTCTCAGGTGATGATGATAAACCCCTCCTCTCAGGTGATGATAAACCCCTCCTCTCAGGTGGTGATAAACCCCTCCTCTCAGATGATGATAACCCCTCCTCTCAGGTGATGATGATAACCCCTCCTCTCAGTTGGTGATGATAAACCCCTCCTCTCAGGTGATGATGATAAACCCCTCCTCTCAGGTGATGATAAACCCCTCCTCTCAGGTGATGATGATAAAACCTCTGCTCTCAGGTGATGATAAACCCCTCCTCTCAGGTGATGATGATAACCCCTCCTCTCAGGTGATGATAAACCCGTCCTCTCAGGTGGTGATGATAAACCCCTCCTCTCAGGTGATGATGATAAACCCCTCCTCTCAGGTGATGATGATAAACCCCTCCTCTCAGATGATGATAAACCCCTCCTCTCAGGTGGGGATGATAAACCCCTCCTCTCAGATGATGATAAACCCCTCATCTCAGATGATGATAAACCCCTCCTCTCAGGTGATGATGATAAACCCCTCCTCTCAGATGATGATAAACCCCTCCTCTCAGGTGATGATGATAAACCCCTCCTCTCAGGTGGTGATGATAAACCCCTCCTCTCAGGTGATGATGATAAACCCCTCCTCTCAGGTGGTGATGATAAACCCCTCCTCTCAGGTGATGATGATAAACCCCTCCTCTTAGATGATGACAAACCCCTCCTCTCAGGTGATGATGATAAACCCCTCCTCTCAGGTGATGATGATAAACACCTCCTCTCAGGTGATGATTATAAAACCCCTCCTCTCAGGTGATGATGATAAACTCCTCTTCTCAGGTGATGATGATAACCCCTCCTCTCAGGTGGTGATAAACCCCTCCTCTCAGATGATGATAACCCCTCCTCTCAGGTGATGATAATAACCCCTCCTCTCAGGTGGTGATGATAAACCCCTCCTCTCAGGTGATGATGATAAACCCCTCCTCTCAGGTGATGATAAACCCCTCTTCTCAGGTGATGATGATAAAACCTCTGCTCTCAGGTGATGATAAACCCCTCCTCTCAGGTGATGATGATAACCCCTCCTCTCAGGTGATGATAAACCCGTCCTCTCATGTGATGATGATAAACCCCTCCTCTCAGGTGATGATGATAAACCCCTCTTCTCTGGTGATGATGATAAACCCCTCCTCTTAGATTATATTGATAAACCCCTCTCCTCAGATGTTTTATGAACTCGAATGAGACAGATAGCTGGTTTGAAGCTCACAGCGCAGCAGATGTTTAATGCAAGTGACCGTTGGAGCAGGCAGGTAGATGGGTCCAGGAGCAGGCAGAAGGTCACAGTTGGTTCAAAAATAGCAACAGTACAGGTAGGGAATAGGCAACATGCATCGTGATTGAGGCAGGCAAAAACTATCATACACGGGATGCGATAAACCCCTCCTCTCATGTGATGATGAACCCCTCCTCTCAGGTGTTTGACTGGAGTTACTTCACCAGGAAGATCATGGGGACTGTCGGCATCACTGTGCCTGACACAGAGAGTGTCATCAACTACGCACCTAACTACTACAGACGACTCAACCCTATCCTAGCCAAGAACACTAAGAGGTGAGAACATTGACTCATCCCTATTCTAACCAAGTACACTGAGAACATTGACTCAACCCTATCCTAGCCAAGTCCACTGAGAACATTGACTCATCCCTATTCTAGCCAAGTAAACTGAGAACATTGACTCAACCCTATCCTAGCCTTGTACACTGAGAACATTGACTCAACCCTTTCCTAGCCTTGTTCACTGAGAACATTGACTTAACCCTATCCTAGCCTTGTACGCTGAGAACATTGACTCAACCCTATCCTAGCCTTGTACACTGAGAACATTGACTCAACCCTATCCTAGCCTTGTACTCTGAGAACATTGACTCAACACTATCCTAGCCAAGTAAACTGAGAACATTGACTCAACCCTATCCTAGCCTTGTACACTGAGAACATTGACTCAACCCTATCCTAGCCAAGTACACTGAGAACATTGACTCAACCCTATCCTAGCCACGTACACAGAGAACATTGACTCAACCCTATCCTAGCCATGTACACAGAGAACATTTACTCAACCCTATCCTAGCCATGTACACGGAGAACATTCACTCAACCCTATCCTAGCCATGTACATGAAGAACATTGACTCAACCCTATCCTAGCCATGTACATGGAGGACACTGACTCAACCCTATCCTAGCCTTGTACACTGAGAACATTGACTCAACCCTATCCTAGCCAAGTACACTGAGAACATTGACTCAACCCTATCCTAGCCACGTACACAGAGAACATTGACTCAACCCTATCCTAGCCAAGTACATGGAGAACATTGACTCAACCCTATCCTAGCCAAGTACACTGAGAACATTGACTCAACCCTATCCTAGCCTTGTACACTGAGAACATTGACTCAACCCTTTCCTAGCCTTGTACACTGAGAACATTGACTTAACCCTATCCTAGCCTTGTACACTGAGAACATTGACTCAACCCTATCCTAGCCAGTACACTGAGAACATTGACTCAACCCTATCCTAGCCATGTACATGAAGAACATTGACTCAACCCTATCCTAGCCATGTACATGGAGGACACTGACTCAACCCTATCCTAGCCTTGTACACTGAGAACATTGACTCAACCCTATCCTAGCCAAGTACACTGAGAACATTGACTCAACCCTATCCTAGCCACGTACACAGAGAACATTGACTCAACCCTATCCTAGCCAAGTACATGGAGAACATTGACTCAACCCTATCCTAGCCAAGTACACTGAGAACATTGACTCAACCCTATCCTAGCCTTGTACACTGAGAACATTGACTCAACCCTTTCCTAGCCTTGTACACTGAGAACATTGACTTAACCCTATCCTAGCCTTGTACACTGAGAACATTGACTCAACCCTATCCTAGCCAAGTACACTGAGAACATTGACTCAACCCTATCCTAGCCTTGTACACTGAGAACATTGACTCAACCCTATCCTATCCTTGTACTCTGAGAACATTGACTCAACCCTATCCTAGCCAAGTAAACTGAGAACATTGACTCAACCCTATCCTAGCCTTGTACACTGAGAACATTGACTCAACCCTATCCTAGCCTTGTACACTGAGAACATTGACTCAACCCTATCCTAGCCATGTACACAGAGAACATTGACTCAACCCTATCCTAGCCATGTACATGAAGAACATTGACTCAACCCTATCCTATCCATGTACACAGAGAAAATTGAGAAAAGCACATGATTACAATATGATGATAAGCGTCAGTTTTGCAAACATTGTAATTTCTAGTATATTGTAGATCAACTGTAGTTGCTGGTGTAGTGTTTCCGTGTTGTTGTTTCCAGAGACCTGCAGAACTACATTGTGTGGCGTTTTGTCATGAACATGGTGGTGGGTCTGAGCAGGCAGTACAGGGACACCAGGAAAGCCTTCCGCAAGGTACAGACACGTCATCTACTCGTCCTTTCACTCTCACCTCCCTCCTTTCTCTCTACTCCGTCTTCTCTTCCTACATGTCACTATCTCTCTGGTGTGTGATGTCATCAGTGTGAGCCATGCCCTGCTGCCCCCCTGCAGGCGCTGTACGGTACCACGTCGGAGGCGGCGGTGTGGCGGCAGTGTGTCATCTACGTCAACAACAATATGGACAACGCTGTCGGAAGACTGTATGTAGAGGAGGCCTTCTCTGGGGAGAGCAAAGAACTGGTGATGTTAACGAGGGGGTTGGGGGAGAGTTTGTGTGTGTGTGTGTCCGTAAGCCTGTTCAGATCACCCATTGGCTGACACAATAGGGTCTCATACCGTTGAGTTTATGCTCACACAGATTGTGATCCAAACACATATTTTCTATGAAACATTTAGTCAGGCCCCTGACATATACACAGCTATTTTAAGCTCATTTCAAGTTCACTCTAAAGCATTGTTTTCCTTAACATTCTGAAAGAAGAGATGCCTATCACATTCTGTTCCAGAGGAACCTGGTCTGAGATCCACAATAGTGACATTATCAGTATATGCTGATCTGTTTAAAGTGTGTGTGTGTGTGTGCGTGTGTGTGTGTGTGTGTGTGTGTATTAGATGGAAGAGATGATCTCTGTGATACGGGAGGTATTCATCAGTAACTTAGACCACCTAAGATGGATGGATGTAAAGACCAAGAAGGCTGCTGAGGAGAAGGTGAGACTCACCTGCCATTTTGATTTCTACCTGTTGACCTCAGGCTGACCTGTTTTACCTGTCTCTGTTTTACCTCTGTCAACTGTTACAATCACAAGCTCAATTCATACATTCTGTTTTGTTATTCCTAGTGGTGGAAAAAGTACTCAATTGTCATACTTGAGTAAAAGTGAATGTCACCCAGTAAAATAGTACTTGAGTAAAAGTAAAAACAGAAATGGTTTTAAATATACTTAAGTATCAAAAGTAAATGGAATTTCTAAAATATACTTAAGTATCAAAAGTAAAAGTATAAACCATTTCAAATTCCTTGTACGGCACAATTTTCTTGTATTTTTTTTAAATTGACAGATAGCCAGGGACACTCCAACACACAGACATCATTTACAAACGAAGCATTTGTGTTTAGTGAGTCCTCCAGATCAGAGGCAGTAGGGATGACCAGGGATGTTCTCTGTTTAGTGAGTCCTCCAGATCAGAGGCAGTAGGGATGAGCAGGGATGTTCTCTGTTTAGTGAGTCCTCCAGATCAGAGGCAGTAGGGATGACCAGGGATGTTCTCTGTTTAGTGAGTCCTCCAGATCAGAGGCAGTAGGGATGACCAGGGATGTTCTCTATTTAGTGAGTCCTCCAGATCAGAGGCAGTAGGGATGACCAAGGATGTTCTGTGTTTAGTGAGTCCTCCAGATCAGAGGCAGTAGATGACCAGGGCTGTTCTCTGTTTAGTGAGTCCTCCAGATCAGAGGCAGTAGAGATAACCAGGGATGTTCTCTGTTTAGTGAATCCTCCAGATCAGAGGCAGTAGGGATGCCCAGGGATGTTCTCTGTTTAGTGAGTCCTCCAGATCAGAGGCAGTAAGGATGACCAGGGATGTTCTCTGTTTAGTGAGTCCTCCAGATCAGAGGTAGTAGATGACCAGGGCTGTTCTCTGTTTAGTGAGTCCTCCAGATCAGAGGCAGTAGAGCTAACCATGGATGTTCTCTGTTTAGTGAATCCTCCAGATCAGAGGCAGTAGGGATGCCCAGGGATGTTCTCTGTTTAGTGAGTCCTCCAGATCAGAGGCAGTAAGGATGACCAAGGATGTTCTCATGATAAGTGTTTGACTTCGACCATTTTCTTGTCAAAATGTAACAAGTATTTTTGGTGTCAGGGAAAATGTATGGAGTAAAAACGACATTATTTTCTTTAGGAATGTAGTGAAGTAAAAGTAAAAGTTGGCAAAAATATAAATAGTAAAGTAAAGTACAGATTCCCCGAAAAACTACTTAAGTAGTACTTTTAAAGTATTTTTTCTTAAGTACTTTACACCACTGCTTATTCCCATCAAACTCTTCAAATCTTCTGTAGGCACAAGCTATCCGTGAGCGGATTGGCTACTCCGACAACATCAAGAATGACACTTACCTGAACAACGAGTATAAAAACGTGAGTGTTAAAATGTGAAAGGACACGATAAGGCATTTCGTCAGTAGACGTGATACATTGGACACAGGGTTCAAACTATCATATCTGATATCTGTCATTGACACTGTGTGTGTGTGTGTGTTAGTTGAGCTACAGTGCAGAGGAGTACTTTGAGAACATCCTTCAGAACCTGGAGTACATACAGAAGAAACGTCTGAGGAAGCTACGGGTCAAAGTTAACAAGGAAGAGTAAGATCCTCCCTTTCCAAAACCCATTGTCCGCGCTGGCGCAAAATAGCAGCAACAGCACTAATATTACAGCAGTCATTAACTTCTGATTAGTTATGAACTCCTGTATTCAATATCGTTGTGAAACGTCTTCGTGCCTCATCCCCAGATGGGTAACAGGAGCAGCGGTTGTGAACGCCTTCTACTCCTCAAGCAAAAACCAAATAGGTAACAGAGGCACCTCTACTGTCACTCCAATCATCTCTACTGTCACCTCCAATCATCTCTACTGTCACCTCCAATCATCTCTACTGTCACCTCCAATCATCTCTACTGTCACCTCCAATCACCTCTACAGTCACCTCTACTGTCACCTCCAATCATCTCTACTGTCACCTCCAATCATCTCTACTGTAACCTCCAATCACCTCTACTGTCAACTCTACTGTCACCTCCAATCATCTCTACTGTCACCTCCAATCATCTCTACTGTCTTCTCCAATCATCTCTACTGTCACCTCCAATCATCTCTACTGTCAACTCCAATCACCTCTACTGTCACCTCCAATCATCTCTACTGTCACCTCCAATCAGCTCTACTGTCACCTCCAATCATCTCTACTGTCAACTCTACTGTCATCTCCAATCATCTCTACTGTCACCTCCAATCAGCTCTACTGTCACCTCCAATCATCTCTACTGTCAACTCTACTGTCATCTCCAATCATCTCTACTGTCACCTCCAATCACCTCTACTGTCATCTCCAATCACCTCTACAGTCACCTCTACTGTCACCTCCAATCACCTCTACTGTCACCGCCAATCACCTCTACTGTCACCTCCAATCATCTCTACTGTCATCTCCAATCACGTCTAGGGTAACCTCCAATCACCTCTACTGTCAACTCTACTGTCACCTCTAATCATCTCTACTGTCACCTCCAATCATCTCTACAGTCACCTCTACTGTCACCTCCAATCACCTCTACTGTCACCTCAGATCATCTCTACTGTCACCTCCAATCACTTCTACTGTCACCTCCAATCACCTCTACAGTCATCTCTACTGTCACCTCCAATCATCTCTACTGTCAGCTCCAATCATCTCTACTGTCACCTCCAATCACCTCTACTGTCACCTCCAATGGTCTCTACTGTCATCTCCAATCGTCTCTACTGTCATCTCCAATCGTCTCTACTGTCACCTCCAATCATCTCTACTGTCATCTCCAATCATCTCTACTGTCAACTCCAATCATCTCTGTCACCTCCAATCATCTCTACTGTCACCTCCAATCACCTCTACAGTCACCTCTACTGTCATCTCCAATCACCTCTACAGTCATCTCTACTGTCACCTCCAATCATCTCTACTGTCACCTCCAATCACCTCTACTGTCATCTCCAATCATCTCTACTGTCATCTCCAATCATCTCTGTCACCTCCAATCATCTCTACTGTCACCTCCAATCACCTCTACAGTCACCTCTACTGTCATCTCCAATCACCTCTACAGTCATCTCTACTGTCACCTCCAATCATCTCTACTGTCACCTCCAATCACCTCTACTGTCACCTCTACTGTCTTCTCCCATCACCTCTACTGTCTTCTCCCATCACCTCTTCTGTCTTCTCCCATCATCTCTACTGTCTTCTCCTGTTACTTTTACTGGCACTTCCCGTCACCTCTACTGTCTTCTCCCGTCACCTCTACTGTCTTCTCCCGTCACCTCTACTGTCACCTCTACTGTCATCTCTAGTCACCTCTACTGTCTCATCTACTGTCTTCTCCCATCACCTCTACTGTCACCTCTACTGTCTTATCCCATCACCTCTACTGTCACCTCTACTGTCTTCTCCCATCACCTCTACTGTCACCTCTTCTGTCTTCTCCCATCACCTCTACTGTCTTATCCCATCACCTCTACTGTCACCTCTACTGTCTTCTCCCATCACCTCTACTGTCTTTTCCCATCACTTCTACTGTCATCTCTACTGTCTTCTCCCGTCACCTCTACTGTCTTCTCCCGTCACCTCTACTGTCACCTCTACTGTCCTCTCCCATCACCTCTACTGTCTTCTCCCATCACCTCTTCTGTCTTCTCCCATCACCTCTACTGTCTTCTCCTGTTACTTTTACTGGCACTTACCGTCACCTCTACTGTCTTCTCCCGTCACCTCTACTGTCTTCTCCCGTCACCTCTACTGTCACCTCTACTGTCATCTCTAGTCACCTCTACTGTCTCATCTACTGTCTTCTCCCATCACCTCTACTGTCACCTCTTCTGTCTTCTCCCATCACCTCTACTGTCTTGTCCCATCACCTCTACTGTCACCTCTACTGTCTTCTCCCATCACCTCTACTGTCATCTCTACTGTCTTTTCCCATCACTTCTACTGTCATCTCTACTGTCTTCTCCCGTCACCTTTACTGTCTTCTCCCGTCACCTCTACTGTCATCTCTACTGTCCTCTCCCATCACCTCTTCTGTCTTCTCTCCCATCACCTCTACTGTCTTTTCCCGTTACCTTTACTGGCACTTCCCGTCACCTCTACTGTCTTCTCCCGTCATCTCTACTGTCTTCTCCCGTCACCTCTACTGTCTTCTCCCGTCACCTCTACTGTCACCTCTACTGTCATCTCTAATCACCTCTACTGTCACCTCTACTGTCTTCTCCCATAATCTCTACTGTCTTCTCCCACCACCTCTACTGTCTTCTCCCATCACCTCTACTGTCTTCTCCCATCACTTCTACTGTCACATCTACTGTTTTCTCCCATCACCTCTACTGTCACCTCCAATCATCTCTACTGTCATCTCCAATCACGTCTAGGGTAACCTCCAATCACCTCTACTGTCAACTCTACTGTCACCTCCAATCATCTCTACTGTCACCTCCAATCATCTCTACAGTCACCTCTACTGTCACCTCCAATCACCTCTACTGTCACCTCCAATCATCTCTACTGTCCCCTCCAATCACTTCTACTGTCACCTCCAATCACCTCTACAGTCACCTCTACTGTCACCTCCAATCATCTCTACTGTCACCTCCAATAATCTCTACTGTCACCTCCAATCGTCTCTACTGTCAACTCCAATCGTCTCTACTGTCATCTCCAATCGTCTCTACTGTCAACTCCAATCGTCTCTACTGTCATCTCCAATCATCTCTGTCACCTCCAATCATCTCTACTGTCACCTCCAATCACCTCTACTGTCACCTCTACTGTCTTCTCCCATCACCTCTACTGTCTTCTCCCATCACCTCTTCTGTCTTCTCCCATCACCTCTACTGTCTTCTCCTGTTACTTTTACTGGCACTTCCCGTCACCTCTACTGTCTTCTCCCGTCACCTCTACTGTCTTCTCCCGTCACCTCTACTGTCACCTCTACTGTCATCTCTAGTCACCTCTACTGTCTCATCTACTGTCTTCTCCCATCACCTCTACTGTCACCTCTACTGTCTTATCCCATCACCTCTACTGTCACCTCTACTGTCTTCTCCCATCACCTCTACTGTCACCTCTTCTGTCTTCTCCCATCACCTCTACTGTCTTATCCCATCACCTCTACTGTCATCTCTACTGTCTTCTCCCATCACCTCTACTGTCATCTCTACTGTCTTTTCCCATCACTTCTACTGTCATCTCTACTGTCTTCTCCCGTCACCTCTACTGTCTTCTCCCGTCACCTCTACTGTCACCTCTACTGTCCTCTCCCATCACCTCTACTGTCTTCTCCCATCACCTCTTCTGTCTTCTCCCATCACCTCTACTGTCTTCTCCTGTTACTTTTACTGGCACTTACCGTCACCTCTACTGTCTTCTCCCGTCACCTCTACTGTCTTCTCCCGTCACCTCTACTGTCACCTCTACTGTCTTCTCCTGTCACCTCTACTGTCACCTCTACTGTCATCTCTAGTCACCTCTACTGTCTCATCTACTGTCTTCTCTCATCACCTCTACTGTCACCTCTACTGTCTTATCCCATCACCTCTACTGTCACCTCTACTTTCTTCTCCCATCACCTCTACTGTCACCTCTTCTGTCTTCTCCCATCAACTCTACTGTCTTATCCCATCACCTCTACTGTCACCTCTACTGTCTTCTCCCATCACCTCTACTGTCATCTCTACTGTCTTTTCCCATCACTTCTACTGTCATCTCTACTGTCTTCTCCCGTCACCTCTACTGTCTTCTTCCGTCACCTCTACTGTCACCTCTACTGTCCTCTCCCATCACCTCTACTGTCTTCTCCCATCACCTCTTCTGTCTTCTCCCATCACCTCTACTGTCTTTTCCCGTTACCTTTACTGGCACTTCCCGTCACCTCTACTGTCTTCTCCCGTCATCTCTACTGTCTTCTCCCGTCACCTCTACTGTCTTCTCCGGTCATCTCTACTGTCACCTCTACTGTCATCTCTAATCACCTCTACTCTCACCTCTACTGTCTTCTCCCATAATCTCTACTGTCTTCTCCCATCACCTCTACTGTCTTCTCCCATCACCTCTACTGTCATCTCTACTGTCTTCTCCCGTCACCTCTACTTTCATCTCTACTGTCTTCTTCTGTCACCTCTATTGTCTTCTCCTGTCACCTCTACTGTCACCTCTACTGTCCTCTCCCATCACCTCTACTGTCTTCTCCCATCACCTCTTCTGTCATCTCTACTGTCTTCTCCCATCACCTCTACTGTCACCACTACAATCATCTCCCATCACCTCTACTGTCATCTCTGCTGTCTTCTCCCATCACCTCTACTGTCTTCTCCCGTCACCTCTACTGTCACCTCTACTGTCATCTCTAATCACCTCTACTGTCACCTCTACTGTCTTCTCCCATAACCTCTACTGTCTTCTCCCATCACCTCTCTTGTCTTCTCCCATCACCTCTACTGTCTTCTCCCATCACCTCTACTGTCACCTCTACTGTCTTCTCCCATCACCTCTACTGTCACCTCTACTGTCTTCTCCCATCACCTCTACTGTCACCTCTACTGTCTTTTCCCATCACCTCTACTGTCATCTCTACTGTCTTCTCCCGTCACCTCTACTTTCTTCTCTACTGTCTTCTTCCGTCACCTCTAATGTCTTCTCCCATCACCTCTACTGTCATCTCTACTGTCTTCTCCCGTCACCTCTACTGTCACCTCTACTGTCCTCTCCCATCACCTCTACTGTCTTTTCCCATCACCCGTACTGTCACCTCTACTGTCTTCTCCCATCACCTCTACTGTCTTCTCCCATCACCTCTACTGTCACCTCTACTGTCTTCTCCCGTCACCTGTACTGTCTTCTCCCGTCACCTGTACTGTCTTCTCCCGTCACCTCTACTGTCTTCTCCCGTCACCTCTACTGTCTTCTCCCGTCACCTCTACTGTCACCTCTACTGTCACCTCTACTGTCTTCTCCCATCACCTCTACTGTCACCTCTACTGTCCTCTCCCATCACCTCTACTGTCACCACTACAATCATCTCCCATCACCTCTACTGTCATCTCTACTGTCTTCTCCCGTCACCTCTACTGTCACCTCTACTGTCCTCTCCCATCACCTCTACTGTCTTCTCCCATCACCTCTACTGTCACCTCTACTGTCTTCTCCCGTCACCTCTACTGTCTTCTCCCATCACCTCTACTGTCACCACTACAATCATCTCCCATCACCTCTACTGTCATCTCTACTGTCTTCTCCCGTCACCTCTACTGTCCTCTCCCATCACCTCTACTGTCTTCTCCCATCACCTCTACTGTCACCTCTACTGTCTTCTCCCATCACCTCTACTGTCTTCTCCCATCACCTCTACTGTTTTCTCCCATCACCTCTACTGTCACCTCTTCTGTCTTCTCCCATCACCTCTACTGTCTTATCCCATCACCTCTACTGTCATCTCTACTGTCTTCTCCATCACCTCTACTGTCATCTCTACTGTCTTTTCCCATCACTTCTACTGTCATCTCTACTGTCTTCTCCCGTCACCTCTACTGTCTTCTCCCGTCACCTCTACTGTCACCTCTACTGTCTTCTCCTGTCACCTCTACTGTCACCTCTACTGTCATCTCTAGTCACCTCTACTGTCTCATCTACTGTCTTCTCTCATCACCTCTACTGTCACCTCTACTGTCTTATCCCATCACCTCTACTGTCACCTCTACTTTCTTCTCCCATCACCTCTACTGTCACCTCTTCTGTCTTCTCCCATCAACTCTACTGTCTTATCCCATCACCTCTACTGTCACCTCTACTGTCTTCTCCCATCACCTCTACTGTCATCTCTACTGTCTTTTCCCATCACTTCTACTGTCATCTCTACTGTCTTCTCCCGTCACCTCTACTGTCTTCTTCCGTCACCTCTACTGTCACCTCTACTGTCCTCTCCCATCACCTCTACTGTCTTCTCCCATCACCTCTTCTGTCTTCTCCCATCACCTCTACTGTCTTTTCCCGTTACCTTTACTGGCACTTCCCGTCACCTCTACTGTCTTCTCCCGTCATCTCTACTGTCTTCTCCCGTCACCTCTACTGTCTTCTCCGGTCATCTCTACTGTCACCTCTACTGTCATCTCTAATCACCTCTACTCTCACCTCTACTGTCTTCTCCCATAATCTCTACTGTCTTCTCCCATCACCTCTACTGTCTTCTCCCATCACCTCTACTGTCATCTCTACTGTCTTCTCCCGTCACCTCTACTTTCATCTCTACTGTCTTCTTCTGTCAACTCTATTGTCTTCTCCTGTCACCTCTACTGTCACCTCTACTGTCCTCTCCCATCACCTCTACTGTCTTCTCCCATCACCTCTTCTGTCATCTCTACTGTCTTCTCCCATCACCTCTACTGTCACCACTACAATCATCTCCCATCACCTCTACTGTCATCTCTGCTGTCTTCTCCCATCACCTCTACTGTCTTCTCCCGTCACCTCTACTGTCACCTCTACTGTCATCTCTAATCACCTCTACTGTCACCTCTACTGTCTTCTCCCATAACCTCTACTGTCTTCTCCCATCACCTCTCTTGTCTTCTCCCATCACCTCTACTGTCTTCTCCCATCACCTCTACTGTCACCTCTACTGTCTTCTCCCATCACCTCTACTGTCACCTCTACTGTCTTCTCCCATCACCTCTACTGTCACCTCTACTGTCTTTTCCCATCACCTCTACTGTCATCTCTACTGTCTTCTCCCGTCACCTCTACTTTCTTCTCTACTGTCTTCTTCCGTCACCTCTAATGTCTTCTCCCATCACCTCTACTGTCATCTCTACTGTCTTCTCCCGTCACCTCTACTGTCACCTCTACTGTCCTCTCCCATCACCTCTACTGTCTTTTCCCATCACCCGTACTGTCACCTCTACTGTCTTCTCCCATCACCTCTACTGTCTTCTCCCATCACCTCTACTGTCACCTCTACTGTCTTCTCCCGTCACCTGTACTGTCTTCTCCCGTCACCTGTACTGTCTTCTCCCGTCACCTCTACTGTCTTCTCCCGTCACCTCTACTGTCTTCTCCCGTCACCTCTACTGTCACCTCTACTGTCACCTCTACTGTCTTCTCCCATCACCTCTACTGTCACCTCTACTGTCCTCTCCCATCACCTCTACTGTCACCACTACAATCATCTCCCATCACCTCTACTGTCATCTCTACTGTCTTCTCCCGTCACCTCTACTGTCACCTCTACTGTCCTCTCCCATCACCTCTACTGTCTTCTCCCATCACCTCTACTGTCACCTCTACTGTCTTCTCCCGTCACCTCTACTGTCTTCTCCCATCACCTCTACTGTCACCACTACAATCATCTCCCATCACCTCTACTGTCATCTCTACTGTCTTCTCCCGTCACCTCTACTGTCCTCTCCCATCACCTCTACTGTCTTCTCCCATCACCTCTACTGTCACCTCTACTGTCTTCTCCCATCACCTCTACTGTCTTCTCCCATCACCTCTACTGTTTTCTCCCATCACCTCTACTGTCACCTCTACTGTCTTCTCCCATCACCTCTACTGTCATCTCTACTGTCTTCTCCCGTCACCTCTACTGTCTTCTCCCATCACCTCTACTGTCACCACTACTATCTTCTCCCATCACCTCTACTGTCATCTCTGCTGTCTTCTCCCATCACCTCTACTGTCTTCTCCCGTCACCTCTACTGTCACCTCTACTGTCATCTCTAATCACCTCTACTGTCACCTCTACTGTCTTCTCCCATAACCTCTACTGTCTTCTCCCATCACCTCTCTTGTCTTCTCCCATCACCTCTACTGTCTTCTCCCATCACCTCTACTGTCACCTCTACTGTCTTCTCCCATCACCTCTACTGTCACCTCTACTGTCTTCTCCCATCACCTCTACTGTCACCTCTACTGTCTTCTCCCATCACCTCTACTGTCATCTCTACTGTCTTCTCCCGTCATCTCTACTTTCTTCGCTACTGTCTTCTTCCGTCACCTCTACTGTCTTCTCCCATCACCTCTACTGTCACCTCTACTGTCTTCTCCCATCACCTCTACTGTCACCTCTACTGTCCTCTCCCATCACCACTACAATCATCTCCCATCACCTCTACTGTCATCTCTACTGTTTTCTCCCGTCACCTCTACTGTCACCTCTACTGTCCTCTCCCATCACCTCTACTGTCTTCTCCCATCACCCCTACTGTCACCTCTACTGTCTTCTCCCATCACCTCTACTGTCTTCTCCCATCACCTCTACTGTCACCTCTACTGTCTTCTCCCGTCACCTGTACTGTCTTCTCCCGTCACCTGTACTGTCTTCTCCTGTCACCTCTACTGTCTTCTCCCGTCACCTCTACTGTCTTCTCCCATCACCTCTACTGTCACCTCTACTGTCACCTCTACTGTCTTCTCCCATCACCTCTACTGTCACCTCTACTGTCTTCTCCCGTCACCTCTACTTTCTTCTCTACTGTCCTCTCCCATCACCTCTACTGTCTTCTCCCATCACCTCTTCTGTCATCTCTACTGTCTTCTCCCATCACCTCTACTGTCACCACTAAAATCATCTCCCATCACCTCTACTGTCTTCTCCCATCACCTCTACTGTCACCTCTACTGTTTTCTCCCATCACCTCTACTGTCTTCTCCCATCACCTCTACTGTTTTCTCCCATCACCTCTACTGTCACCTCTACTGTCTTCTCCCATCACCTCTACTGTCATCTCTACTGTCTTCTCCCATCACCTCTACTGTCTTCTCCCATTCACTCTACTGTCACCACTACTATCTTCTCCCATCACCTCTACTGTCATCTCTGCTGTCTTCTCCCATCACCTCTTCTGTCTTCTCCCGTCACCTCCACTGTCATCTCTACTGTCTTCTCCCATCACCTCTACTGTCTTCTTCATCACCCCTACTGTCACCTCCACTGTCACCTCTTCTGTCTTCTCCCATCACCTCTACATTCACCTCTACTGTCTTCTCCCATCACCTCTACTGTCTTCTCCCATCACCTCTACTGTCACCTCTACTGTCCTCTCCCATCACCTCTACTGTCTTCTCCCGTCACCTCTACTGTCTTCTCCCGTCACCTCTACTGTCTTCTCCCGTCACCTCTACTGTCTTCTCCCGTCACCTCTGTCTTCTCCCATCACCTCTACTGTCTTCTCCCATCACCTCTACTGTCATCTCTACTGTCTTCTCCCATCACCTCTACTGTCACCTCTACTGTCTTCTCCTGTCACCTCTACTGTCTTCTCCCGTCACCTCTACTGTCTTCTCCCGTCACCTGTACTGTCTTCTCCCGTCACCTGTACTGTCTTCTGCCGTCACCTGTACTGTCTTCTGCCGTCACCTGTACTGTCTTCTCCCGTCACCTGTACTGTCTTCTCCCGTCACTTGTACTGTCTTCTCCCGTCACCTCTACTGTCTTCTCCCGTCACCTCTACTGTCTTCTCCCGTCACCTCTACTGTCACCTCTACTGTCTTTTCCCTTCACTCTGAAGGTGAAATATGTGAGATCCTTTCTTTCTCCCTCCTCTTCCTCCTCCTTTCCTCAGTGTTCCCAGCTGGCATCCTACAGCCTCCGTTCTTCGGTAAGGGCCAGACCAAGTCTCTGAACTTTGGCGGTATCGGCATGGTGATCGGACATGAGATCACACACGGGTTCGATGACAACGGTAAAACACTCTGCACATGGAATAAGCTCTATTAGAATGGACAGTCAAATTCAAAGTGTTGTTTCATGACATGTGGACTAGCTGGTCAGCTGTCCTGAACATAGTTTATTTGACCTGTTGCCAGGTCGTAACTATGATAAAGATGGTGACCTGAAGGACTGGTGGACGCCAAGCTCCACCCAGAATTTTGTGAATCTGTCCAAGTGCATGGTGGACCAGTATGGAAGCTTCTCCTGGGACCTGGCCAACAGACTGAATGTATGTTTTACTCTCTCTTCCCCTCTCCTCGCCTCGCCTCGCCTCTCCTCTCCCTTTTTCTTATTTGAATCTGTTTTATCTCTTTTCTTTTCAGGAAATTAGTGCTGGGTTCACATTTACACCCCTCTGTCTTGTCACATCTGCTCATCTCCTGTCCTTCCTTGACTTGTTGCCGTGAACAATAGCATTTGTTTTATGCTCTGAGAAAAATCGCCTTTTTACCCGCAGTGTGGAAAATGGTTTCCCTGGAATGGGATGTAGAACTGCTGAAATACAGCTCTAAATTACAGTCTGTATTCATCTGTCTTTTTGTTTTCTGTAAGCAGCTCAATGGGAATAACACTCTGGGAGAGAACATCGCAGACAATGGCGGCATCCGCCAGTCATACCAGGTAGGGATGCATACTGTAGAAAGACACATCTTACAGAAAAAAATATGCACACACAATATGAAGACAGAGTCTTTTACCCCAGGCAAGAAATTGATTCCAGTAATCTGTTACACCATTTTCTCTATTTCTCCCTCAAATGTACATTGTTTTAGCATTTGATGATTAGCTATACGTCTGAATGACATGTTGTG
Organism: Salmo trutta; assembly: GCF_901001165.1. Classification (NCBI taxonomy): domain Eukaryota; kingdom Metazoa; phylum Chordata; class Actinopteri; order Salmoniformes; family Salmonidae; genus Salmo; species Salmo trutta. The sequence goes on along the minus strand of NC_042969.1, from coordinate 84,845,929 downwards.
AGATGAAATGAGATCGGATAGACTTGTGGGTAATTGCCATCTGCCAGTAATATTACTAATTACCATGTCCTCCTGCCAGCTCTCTGATTGAACAATTAGACATGCTCCCGGAGCATGGTGTGAGTAATGAGCAATGTGATTGGCCAACCAGGCGTCTCGGGTTAGTGTCCAGAGGGAAGACAAAGTGATGACAGAGGAATGCAGAACACTTCTTCACAGATTCTGAGAGCCCTATGCTTACTTACACATTTTCTAACAAGGTAGGAGAGTCTGAGATCATCTGATGTGATTGGTGTTAAATAAAGTACCTATCTATCTATTGTCAAGTATTAAAGACTGGTGTTGTGATGATTTCAGGCCAGAGAGGCTGGAAGTGGTGTTGTGATGATTTCAGGCCAGAGAGGCTGGAAGTGGTGTTGTAATGATTTCAGGCCAGAGAGGCTGGAAGTGGTGGTTGTGATGATTTCAGCCCAGAGAGGCTGGAAGTGGTGTTGTAATGATTTCAGGCCAGAGAGGCTGGAAGTGGTGTTGTAATGATTTCAGGCCAGAGAGGCTGGAAGTGGTGTTGTAATGATTTCAGGCCAGAGAGGTTTGAAGTGGTGGTTGTGATGATTTCAGGCATACCTGAACTATGTGGAGAAGAATGGGAATGAGCCTCTCCTTCCTGGAATAAACCTCAACCATCAACAACTCTTCTTTGTCAACTTCGCCCAGGTCAGACTGGATGGATGGGTGGGTGGATGTATGGGTGGGTGGATGAATGGATGTGTGGGTGGATGAATGGGTGGGTGGGTGGGTGGGTGGATGGATGGGTGGGTGGATGAATGGATGTGTGGGTGGGTGGATGAATGAATGAACGGGTGGATGGATTGGTGGTTGAATGGATGTCACAGACTATCTCACTCCCGTCTCTCCCTCCTCCAGGTGTGGTGTGGAACACATCGACCAGAACAAGCTGTCAACTCCATCAAAGTAGATGTACACAGTCCAGGGAAGTTCAGGTACGATCTCTCACTCCTCATTCGATTCCTCTCCTGTATCAATCAATGCCACTTCCTCTTCCCCTCACTACATCTCTGCCCATATTAACTCAATGCCACTTCCTCTCCCCCTCACTCCCCTCACTCCATCTCTGTCCATATTAACATATTAATGGTTTGTGTTACTCAGTGTCTCTGGTTTTCCTTATTTCATTTTAATGAGTGTCGGATTTAGACCTGGGACACCAGGTGTGGTGATTGCCTAGTCATTCTGGCCGATAATGACTATTTCATTTTCAGGGTTCTGGGGTCCCTCCAGAACTTCCCAGAGTTTGCCAAGGCCTTCAACTGTCCCAAGAACAGCTACATGGTGCCTGACAAGACTTGCCAAGTCTGGTGATACTGTAGTCCTGACACTAGCCTTGCCCTGAGGCTGGTAGAGGGTGAGAGGTGGGCTTGTGTCCTCTTCCCCCTCATCACCTAATTTTCCCACTTGACTGTTAGAGCACTAGTCTGGGACAGGGATATGGTCGATGTTCCCCAGTTCACTGCAGGGTGGGACCAGGACTGCTACACTGATCGTACAGAACAACCAGCTTCAAGGGACTACAGAGGGCTGTTCATATCCAGCTCCCAGGCTCTTCACCCAATCACCCAGGTCACCGATTTCCACTGAATACAGTCACGCCAAATCACAATATTGTTGGGGGAGGGTTTGAAAATGTACTTTTCAATTACATTTTTCCCTTTGCATTTCAATCAGGATTCTTCTTTTTTGACAGACAGACAGACAGACAGACAGACAGACAGACAGACAGACAGACAGACAGACAGACAGACAGACAGACAGACAGACAGACAGACAGACAGACAGACAGACAGACAGACAGACAGACAGACAGACAGACAGACAGACAGACAGACAGACAGACAGACAGACAGACAGACAGACAGACAGATTTTTGAACCAGATCCATTTTTCTAAACTGTCACTTTGTTTGTCCAAAATCTTATTTGTTTTACACAATATATAAACCAGAATGTATACTGTATATCAATATGTTCTAGATGACTATACATTGACAGTGATCGATACAGTCACACTGTATAGGGGGGATTCTATTTTATTGTATATTTAAGAAAATAACATTTCATTTGACTGAATATACACCACACACTGTTAACGCCAAAGATTTTCAATTTCAAATCCCTATATGAGCCTCTCTGGTTTCCAGCAATCTCAAATAATATTTTCCTGATTTAAAAACAGACCACGAATAATCTCTCTCTCTCTCTCTCTCTCTCTCTCTCTCTCTCTCCTCTTCTCCCTCTCTCCTCTTCTCCCTCTCTCCTCTTCTCCCTCTCTCCTCTTCTCCCTCTCTCCTCTTCTCCCTCTCTCTCTCTCCTCTTCTCCCTCTCTCTCTCTCCTCTTCTCCCTCTCTCTCTCTCCTCTTCTCCCTCTCTCTCTCTTTTCTCACTTTTCTCTTCTTGTTCTTCTCTCTCTCTCCTCTTTCTTCTGATTCTCTCCATTTCTGTTTCTCTATCGCTCTCTTTTTTCTCTCTCATTCACATTCACTCTTTCACACACACAGACACGGCAAACCAATCAAACGTGTTCTCGCTGTTGATTACATCATTAGTGTGGTTTCTTGTAAATACAGATTTACTAAGTGTTTAGTTTCAGTATTTTATTCCTTTGTAAAAGAAAGCAGATAGAATCTTTGCACCTGTAAATCTGGTTGGTGTCACTGTATTCGTTTTGATTTTCTTTGTATGGGAAAATTAGGTTCAGTCCACAATGTGTCATGGGACTCAAAACATGACTGTTTCTCAACATGTCACCTGTAAGTGTTGCCATGTCCACTCACACTGCTTTCTCTGTATATGGTACCCCCCCTCCCAAACACACACACACACACATACAACCATTACACCTGTAGGACAGACAGATATACCTCAGTTGCCTGTATTTAGATACTTTGTAATAAAAAAAAATCATGATGACAATAATGATGAGCATCTTGACATATTTTGCTTTAATAATAAATCCTTCAGGAGCAGGTGGTATGTTTCACTTATTGTGTGTGGTACATGCTGCTTTGCTTTATCTTGGCCAGGTCACAGTTGTAAATGAGAACTTGTTCTCAACTGGCTTACCTGGTTAAATAAAACATTTTAAAAAGTATGCGAGAGGGAGAGAGAGAGGGCGAGAGAGAGGGAGAGATGTAGAGGGAGACAGAGAGATACAAAGGGAGAGAGAGGGAGACAGGGCGGGAGAGAAAGTGTGAGAGAGGGTGAGATAGAGAGGGAGACAGAGGGCGAGAGAGGGTGGGAGAGAAAGAGAGACAGGGAGAGTGAGGGAGACAGAGGGCGAGAGAGGGCGGGAGAGAAAAAGACAGGGAGAGAGAGGGAGAGAGTGATACTGTACCATCAGGGTCTACCTGAGATGAAAACAAGTAGATGGACATCCTGTACAGCCAGTTACCAGGCAACACAGAGTTTTCCTTGGACTTTCCCTAATCCCTGAGACAACCTGCGAGATGCAACTCTACTATTTTCTATAATCTCATTGTGCTACTATTGGCAAGGGTGGTGCTGGCATATGTCTACCTCGTGTGTGTGTGTGTGGGGGGGGGGAATGCTGGCTCTCATCCACCTCTTCTGATTGGTTTAGACCAGGTGTGTGTACAGATCCCTTGGTAAATTGACTGTGATCATCCAGAACCTAAGTCTTAAAACATTTTTTTTTGGGGGGGGGCTATACATTTGGGTGATTTTATTTTCTCACCTGAGTAGCCTCGTTTCACTGCCAAAAATGAAATTAAACCATCTAGTGTTCTGCGAAATAACAACACTATTTCAAATACAGGTAGCCTAGTCAAATAATTAACATCCAACCACATTAACCAACCACTCTCTCGCAGGAATTCCACTAATGGTCCGTATGTAGCCAAACTGCTGCTCATTCCGTTTGCTCGCTAATTGATTCATGATTTAAAGAAGTAGAGACACATCCCAGCTCTACTTGTAGTACTGCTACTACCACCAACTACACCTACACCTGTCGACGACACAAGTTGTTCTGCTTCCACCAGCACATCCAATGCTAGCATCAGTAAGTCTACATTTGTTGTTAGCCCTTCTAGCATGGACACTGATAGTTGTGAATCTAATTTAGCCAAAGAGCTACTGCACACTTACCCGGGAAAGAACAGAACAACAGACAGGGACGTTGGACCATCGAAGAGGCGCAAATATGATGAGAACCACATTGACACGTTTTTTTTTAAATTGAGAGACAAGCTTTCTTCACTGACCATAATTTTCACGACAACACACAGGTCTTTCCATCATTGTATGATTTTTTTGTGTGCAAATGAACTCAAGCTTATGGATAATGTCAAATGTGATATAACGAAGCATCTGAGCGAGTTGGGTGCGGAATTACGCAGATACTTTCCCGAAACGGATGACAAAAACAACTGGATTCGTTAACCCTTTCATGCCCTGCCTCCGGTCCACTTACCGATATCTGAACAAGAGAGCCTCATCCAAATTACAACAAGCGGTTCTGTGAAAATTGAATTGAATCAGAAGCCACTGACAGATTTCTGGATTGGGCTGCACTCAGAGTATCCTGCCTTGGTAAATCGCGCTGTTAAGACACTGTTGCTCTTTGCAACCACGTACCTATGTGAGAGTGGATTCTCGGCCCTCACTAGCATGAAAACTAAATACAGGCACAGACTTTGTGTGGAAAATGATTTTTTTATTTTTTATTTTTTTTAAATCTTTATTTTAACAGGGAAAACAGACTGAGACCTGGATCTCTTTTACGGCTGTGCCCTGTGTAAACATGTTGACATATACAGTTTTAGGCATACAGACAAGAACATTTCAAACATACAAAACAAAGACACAATTCAACAGAAACAATCACAGATAACATCATATTGATCCTCCATAACATTTTTAAAATGGGCAAGGGACACCAGAGTGTCTAACTTAAGTTGGATCTGCAGTTTGTTCCATAAATAAGGCGCAAAGGAACTAAAGGCAGTCCTACCCAACTCTGTGGAGACCGCAGGAGTCTCTAATGTAATCCACATCTGTGATCTGGTTTTAAAATTTGTATATCTAGTGGAAATTAATGATGATATATATGGAGGTACTTTTAAAAGAAGTGCTTTATAAATAAACAAGAGAGCATGTTGCTCTCGCCTCACAGATAGAGAGGCCCAACCCACATGTTGATAAAGGATACAGTGATGAGTTTTGTAACTATCACCCGTGATAAACCTGAGTGCACAATGGTAAATAGCATCCAGTGGTTTTAATGTGTTTGCCGATGCATGCATATAGATAATATCACCATAATCTAAAACGGACATAAAAGTAGCCTGCACAATTTGTTTTCTATTTACAAAGGACAGACAAGCCCTGTTTCTATAAAGGAACCCTATCTTGAATTTGAGCTTTTTTCCCAATTCAGTAACATGTTTTTTAAAAGAAAGCCTATCATCTAACCATACCCCTAAATATTTATATGCAGAGACCTGTTTGATTTGAGTACCATTCAAGCTAGTGATTATTAAAGTGTTTCTAACTGAGAGTTTAGACCTAGAAAAAAACATGACATTTGTTTTCTTAGCGTTTAAAACAAGTTTAAGCTGTAAAAGAGACCCCTGTAGTATCCTAAAATCAGACTCCAACTGCATTAAAGCTTGGTCCGCTGTTGGAGCAATAGAGTACATCACTGTGTCATCTGCATATAAATGGAATTTACAATATCTGACATCATCACCAATGTTGTTTATATAAAGTGAGAACAATAGTGGGCCAATTATTGAACCCTGAGGGACCCCTTTAAGTAACTGTAAGGAGTCAGACTTGACCCCGTCGACCATGACGGCCTGAGTTCTATCTTTAAGATAGTCATAAAACCATCGGCAGGCATCCGTGCCCACTCCTATAGATGACAGCTTCCTCAAAAGGATAGCATGGTCTACAGTGTCAAAAGCTTTTGACAAATCTACAAACAACGCAGCACAGTGCTTTCTATCATCTAAGGCATTTGCAATATCATTTACAACAAGCATAGTGGCCGATGTGGTACTGTGTTTAGATCTAAAACCAGATTGATTGTTGCTAAGAATACTGTTAGCAGAAAGAAAAGACTGTAACTGTTTGTTGACTATAGATTCTAGGATCTTTGCCAGACAAGGGAGCCTAGAGATGGGTCGATAGTTATCCAAATCACTACCGTCACCTCCCTTATGTAATGGCAGAACAAAAGCTGCTTTCCACACCTTAGGGATAATTCCTGTGCTTAATGTTAGATTAAAAATGTGTGTCACTGAACCAGCAATGATAGGTGCAGCACACTTAAGTAAGAACGGGTCTAAATTGTCAGCACCTAAGGATTTCTTAGTATCAATGGCACACAGGGCAGCTAGAACCTCTGCTTCGGTTATTTTCTGGAAACTAAAAACAGGGTTACCATTTTTCAGAGTAACGGTTGAAAAGCAAGACGAAAAATCAACTAACTGGCCAGTGCCACAATGGCCACTTTTCCTTTCAAATAAAAAACCAGCAGAGATGAAATGCTTATTAAAAGCATCACAAATATAATTTTTTTCACTTAGGATACAGGAATCTGAGGTAATTTGCTTAGGAAGAGAAACAGCAGAATTCCCCCGTTTCAGTGAATTAACGGTTTTCCAGAATTTTGCAGGATCTCCTGCAGAATCTGTCATAGCATTAAGGAAGTAATTTGATTTTGCCTTTTTGACAGCTGCAGTACATTTATTTCTCAATTGCCTTAAAAACAGCCAATCAGCTGGAGTACCTGTTTTCCTCGCCAAGGCCCAGGCCCGATTCTTTTGCAGGAAAAGACCTGATAATTCAGGAGAGAACCAAGAACTGGTTCGGTTTCTTACTCTGTGTTTCTTAAGCGGGGCATGTTTATCAGACATAGAGGTAACAATAGAAGAGAAAAAAGCAAAGGCTAAAACCGGGTCCAGAAAGCAGCAAGTGGATAAAAACTCAGAGTGATATAAGTCAAGGGTAAAAGCTTGCTGTGAGAAATGTTTATAATTTCTCTTAGAGATTATACAGGGATCAGAGTGTTTCAGCCTGGTATCTCTAATACAAGCAATAGGGCAGTGGTCACTGATATCACTTGCAAAAACCCCACTGGCTGTGTATTTATGGGGGGTATTTGTTAGAATAATGTCTTGTAGAGTAGATTTTACTGGGTTCTTAAAGTTGGGACGGGTTGGTTTAGTTATCAGCTGAGTTAGATTTAGCTCAGTACAAATGTCTTTTAATTTATCGGATACTGGTGAAAGCCAATCCAGGTTAAAATCTCCCAAAATCAGTAATTCAGAGTTTGCATAATTAGACAGTATATCAGATAATTTGCATAGAGTACAAGGAGGAGCTGAGGGGGGGCGATATACCCCTCCTAGAGTTAAACGAGCATTATTACCAAGTACCAAATTTAAAACTAGGCATTCATATTGCTTTGGGACAGAGGTTGATGTGGACACAGAAACATTTAGGCAGCATTTTACATAAATCGCGATACCACCACCTCTACCAACTCTGTCAGCTCTATAAATATTGTACCCAATCAACTGAACATCTGAATCAGGCACAGAATCACACAGCCACGATTCACATACAACCAATACGTAAACATTTGATTGTGAGACCAAAATTTCAATAAAGTCCAACTTTTGTATCAGGCTTCTAGCATTCAAATTAATTATTCCAATGCCATTGCTACAGGAATTCATATCAGATGGAGTATCCAAGGTAGCACCTGAAGCTGCACTGGATGAGCAATAAACCATTTTCGAGCTATTGACAGAGCTCCATTTTATGGGGACAAGATTACTACTAACAATACCTCTCTGCATGTGAGTAGTATTCGCAATACGGTGATTGGACAATAATCTAGGAATTGCAGAAAGGTTGTTAGCTGTAGTTTGTTCCATATTTGTAATTGAGGGACTAATTAATGAGACTGGGAGATGAGCATTGAACGTAGTCTGATAGGGGAGCGTACAATCCCAAAAGTCAACCCCCGAAAATACACAACGTCAGGTATCAAAGGCTCTACATGAGGCAAGGGTAAGAGACATGTTGGTGGAGAGGATGCTGGAGCCATACCTGTTAAGATGTAAATTGTCCTGAAGAAATAGACCTGGTCGGTCTGTAAAAGCTGCAAAGTTATCCACAAATGGAATTCCCATCGTGCAGCAGTATCCCTTAAGCCAGGTGTGTAATTGGCGTATACGACTAAAAACCATATCCGTGTAGCGTGGGGATGGAAATGGACCGGAAACAACGCACTGCTTCCCAGATTCCAGCAGCGTATTTATCAATGTTTTAAAATCGTCTCTCAATTTCTCTGACTGCTGGAGTTTAATGTCATTAGACCCAACATGGACAATGACAGTTGAAGTGGCGGAGTGCTTGCTAATAAGTAGCGGTAGCATGGAATTTAGGTCAGGGATCCTAGCGCCAGGGTAGCAGAAGGTCTCAGCTTTCCGGATGGAAACGTTTCGGACCATGGATGAACCCACCATTTAAGACTGAGACTCTCTCCAATACAAGCCAACATTATAGAGTTATGTGCATTCTTTCAAGCACACCCTTCTCATTAACCTGTGGTGAGTTATTCACAATTTTTGATGAACAAACAAGGTTTTATATGTAAGATGGTTAAATAAAGAGCAAAATTATTTATTATTATTATATTATTATTTGTGCCCTTGTCCTGTAAGAGCTCTTTGTCACTTCCCACGAGCCGGGTTGTGACAAAACCTCTCTCATTCTTATGTTTAATAAATGTATTGTATAGTGTGTGTGATTGGCAGACTTACAATGCTTGTAACGGTCGTCGTATGTAATGGACCAAGGCGCAGCGGGTTGAGTGCTCATTTTAACTTTTATTAGAACACTGAAAAAACAAAACAAGAAAATGAACGAACAAACAGTAATGCAGGCTACACACACACACACACACACACACACACACACACACACACACACACACACACACACACACACACACACACACACACACACACACACACACACACACACACACACACACACACACACACAGCTATGCAAAAACAACTTCCCACAAACCACAAGTGAAAAAAGGGCTACCTAAGTATGACTCCCAATCAGCAACAACGATGTACAGCTGTTCCTGATTGAGAGCCATACCAGGCCAACAAAGAAATACACAACCTAGAAAATCATAGAAATACAAAACCAGAACAATACCCAAAAACCCCGAACCACATAAAACAAACACGTCCTGACCAAACTATAATAACAAATAACCCCTTTACTGGTCAGGACGTGACAATGCTGGAAAAAAAACAATATTTTAGAGTGCGCGGACCCTGCTAGAGGGGGTACATTATATGTTTGAAGGGGTATGGGACAATAAACAATTTGGGAACCACTGACCTAAGTCAATAGTTTTGGTTTGATTGTGACATGTTTTGATACTTTAAGGCTTAGGCAGAAACACGACTCCAGGACTGTGTCCCTACACAACTCAAGTTGTTCACCATTGATTCTAAGTGAGTGAATAGGGCATTTTGGCTGCGTTGAGGAGGAGGCTGGTGGGAGGAACTATAGGAGGATGAGCTCATTGTAATGGCTGGAATGGAATTAATGGAACGGCATAAAACACAAACAAATTGGAATCAGGTTTGACTCCGTTCCATGAATTCGATTCCAGCCATTACAATGAGCCCGTCCTCCTATCGCTCCTCCCACCAGCCACTGGTTGAGACATGGGTCACATCCCCTGTTCCGTTGCATACATCAACCAATGGTTGTGTGCTATTTAATAATCAACTGTTTCATCGACTGACAGATTGCTATATGATGATACATAAGTGTTGTGAGGTCTGAAATGTGTCAGCAACGCCTGGGCAGAGGAACGCACCCACAATTTGACAGTGTGAGCCTTCCTCCCCTGAGACTGGTTTGTGGAGAGTGTATCTGCGCTATCTTAATGGCCGCCCCAGGGAAATGTTAAATATACCCCACACTGCCCTGATTAGAAGCACATTTGTTGGCACTCGGGAAAGGAAGACACAGGAGGGGTAGAGAGATATGACTACTGAGAGAAGAAGACAGAGGGAGAGAGATAGGCCTACTGAGCGAGAAGATATGGAGACAGAGGGAGAGAGATAGGTCTACTGGGAGAAGAAGAGAGTGGGAGAGAGATAGGTCTACTGGGAGAAGAAGAGAGTGGGAGAGAGATAGGTCTACTGGGAGAAGAAGAGAGTGGGAGAGAGATAGGTCTACCTAGAGGAGGAGAGAGTGGGAGAGAGATAGGCCTACTGAGATATGGAGACAGAGGGAGAGAGATAGGTCTACTGGGAGAAGAAGAGAGTGGGAGAGAGATAGGTCTACCTAGAGGAGGAGAGAGTGGGAGAGAGATAGGCCTACTGAGATATGGAGACAGAGGGAGAGAGATAGGTCTACTGGGAGAAGAAGAGAGTGGGAGAGAGATAGGTCTACCTAGAGGAGGAGAGAGTGGGAGAGAGATAGGCCTACTGAGATATGGAGACAGAGGGAGAGAGATAGGTCTACTGGGAGAAGAAGAGAGTGGGAGAGAGATAGGTCTACATAGAGGAGGAGAGAGTGGGAGAGAGATAGGCCTACTGAGATATGGAGACAGAGGGAGAGAGATAGGTCTACTGGGAGAAGAAGAGAGTGGGAGAGAGATAGGTCTACCTAGAGGAGAGAGTGGGAGAGAGATAGGCCTACTGAGATATGGAGACAGAGGGAGAGAGATAGGTCTACTGAGAGAAGGAGAGTCGGCGAGAGATAGGTCTACCTAGAGGAGGAGAGAGTTTGAGAGAGATAGGTCTACCTAGAGGAGGAGAGAGTGGGAGAGAGATAGGTCTACTGAGATATGGAGACAGAGGGAGAGAGATAGGTCTACTGGGAGAAGAAGAGAGTGGGAGAGAGATAGGCCTACTGAGATATGGAGACAGAGGGAGAGAGATAGGTCTACTGGGAGAAGAAGAGAGTGGGAGAGAGATAGGCCTACTGAGATATGGAGACAGAGGGAGAGAGATAGGCCTACTGAGATATGGAGAGTCGGCGAGAGATAGGTCTACCTAGAGGAGGAGAGAGTGGGAGAGAGATACGCCTACTGAGAGAAGAAGATATGGAGACAGAGGGAGAGAGATAGGTCTACAGAGAGAAGAAGAGAGTGGGAGAGAGTTAGGTCTACTGAGAGAAGGAGAGATGGAGACAGAGGGAGAGAGATAGGTCTACTGAGAGAAGAAGTGATGGAGACAGTGGGAGAGAGATAGGTCTACAGAGAGAAGGAGAGATGGAGACAGAGGGAGAGTGTTAGGTCTACTGAGAGAAGGAGACAGTGACAGGTCAATGGTAGGTTATGGGGGGACTCTTTGGGGAGATTCACCTACTGCTCACCTCTTGGCCACAGTACAGTAGACTATATGATCATTGACATTGGCCCTTTCTCTCTCAGCTCATTCACTGTCAAGCCACTAACACCTCTGTCTGATCACAGCCAAATTACGTTGTTCCTCAAAAGAACAGACATGGAAACAACCACACATTCACAGCCCAGTAAGCTGTACAACATCAGAAATTCATACAGATGGGCACAAAACACCACAGAAGATTACCAGAAAGTAACCTGGAACCAAAATATCCAAACACTCTTGGATAACCTTCTGGATATCACATTCACTCACAGTAAAGAAGGCATCAATCTAGCAGTAAAAAACATCAACTATATATTCAGGCAAATGGCAAAAGAAGCACAATTGAAATTGATAAAAAAACAAAACAAAAAAAGATCACAGATGACAACTGGTTTGATGCAGATTGTAAAATTTAAAGTAAAAACTTAGAACACTATCCAACCAAAAGCACAGAGACCCAAATAATGGTGAATTACGCCTTCATTACTGTGAGACTTTAAAACTCTATAAACGTACACTCAGAACTAAAAAAGCACAGTACAACAGCAAGCAGCTGACACTAATTGAGGAGTCAGTAAACACAAACAATTTCTGGCAAAATTGGAAAAAACTAAAAAAATCTAAACAAGAGGAATTAGCGATACAAAATGGTGACATATGGACAACCCATTTTAAAACACTCTACAACACCGTTCAAATTGACACAAATGCAGAACAACGCCAAATCCATGAGAAGTTGAATGGATTAGAAAAAGCTATAAAGGACAATCAAAATCCATTGGACTCCCCAATTACAGACCAGGAGCTCTAGAAGAGACTTCAGGCTCTCAAATTTAAAAAAGCATGCGGACCTGATGGCATCCTAAATGAGATGCTCAAACTCACTAGTGCAAAATTTCAATTGGCTTTATTAAAAATGTTAATTTGATCCTGAGTGTAGGTTATTTCCCTGACATCTGGAATCAAGGACTCATAAACCCAATCTTTAAGAACGGAGACAAATTTGACCCTAACAATTACAGAGGCATTTGTGTGAACAGTAACCTGGGGAAGGTTTTCTGTAGTATTATCAATGTAAGAGTTGTAAACTTCCTTAATAAGCACAATATCTTGAGTAAAAGCCAAATTGGATTTATACCAAAACATCGCACGACTGATCATATTTACACCCTACACACCCTGATAGATAAACATGTCCACCAAACTATTACCAAAATATACGCTTGCTTTATCGACTTCCAAAAAGCATTTGATTTTATTTGGCATACAGGACTGTTCTACAAAGTTATTGAAAGTGGTGTAGGGGGTAAAACATATGACAGAATTAAATCGATGTATACTCAATACGTGCAGCATTAAAATTGGTAAGAAAAGAACAGAATTCTTTAACCAGGGGCGGGGCATTCGCCAGTGTTGCAATCTGAGCCCTGCACTCTTCAATATTTACATTAACGAATTGGCCACTATTCGAGAAAAATCCTCAGACCCTGGTGTTAGTCTCCACAATTCAGAAGTTAAATGCTTACTCTTCGCAGATGACCTATGCCTGCTGTCACCCACAGCACATGGCCTACAGCAGAGCCTGGACCTGCTAGAGCAGTACTGCCAGACCTGGGCCCTGGCAGTAAACCCCCAAAATACTAAAATAATGATTTTCCAGAGAAAATCCAGATCTCAGGGAATTAGAAAGACCTCTCTGATGAGGATAGGCTACCCGACCTGTTAGGGGAGGATGCAAAGAGCTGTGGGTTGGCAGCGCACTACATTGCTGCCTGCCATAAGATGAGAGACAGTGTCTGACAGACCAACCAACCTGCACATGTCCTCTACTGTATGATTATTGTTATTGTTCAATGTATGGTTATTTTGACCCTTGGTTATTGTTGTTACTGTTGTCCCGTTGACAATTTTGATTCTCATTTTTATTTATTTTTATATTGTAAATATCCAAAATAAGCTTTGGCAATATGTACATTGTTACATCATGCCAATAAAGCGAATTGAATTGAATTGAATTGAGAGGGAGAGAGATAGGCCTACTGAGAGAAGGAGAGACAGGGAGATATATATATATATATATATATACATATATATACATATACATGGAAACAGGTATATAAAGCGAGAAAGCAGAGAGATATACAGAAAGAGAGAGGGTGGCAGGAGTAGTGAGACATTTGTTGTCATAGTTTTTACAGCCAGCAGAGAGAAAATTAAATATGAACATACACGCCTCCCTCCATACCCAGGTCAGCAATCAGTGAACGTCAGCATATCTCTACATGTGTCTCGACCTCTGTCCCTCCATTCCTCCATCTCTCCCTCCTCTCCACCACCTCTCTCTGCCCCATCATCAAGACCCACTGTTATATTCATATTAATTCAGCTTCAGACATGCATTTTATTGATTTTTGTATTTATTCCAGTTCCAATGGTTATAATGCTTTTTCTCTCTCTCTTCCATCTCTCTCTCTCTCTCTCTCTCTCTCTCTTTCATCTCTCTCTCTCTCTCTCTCTCTCTCTCTCTCTCTCTCTCTCCCTCTCAATTCAATTTAAGGGGCTTTATTGGCATGGGAAACATGTGTTATTGCCAAAGCAAGTGAGGTAGATAATATACAAAAATAAAATAAACAATAAAAATTTACAGTAAACATTACACAAACATAAGTTTCAAAAGAATAAAGACATTACAAATGTCATATTATGTATATATACAGTGTTGTAACAATGTACAAACAATGTACAAATGGCTTTGTGTACACAAAGGAAAATAAATAAGCATAAATATGGGTTGTATTTACAATGGTGTTTGTTCTTCACTGGTTGCCCTTTTCTTGTGGCAACAGGTCACAAATTTTGCTGCTGTGATGGCACACTGTGGTATTTCACCCAGTAGATATGGAAGTTTATCAAAATTGGGTTTGTTTTAGAATTCTTTGTGGGTCTGTGTAATCTGAGGGAAATATGTGTTTCTTATATGGTCATAAGGTTAGGAAATGCAGTTCAGTTTCCACCTCATTTTGTGGGCAGTGTGCACATAGTGTGCACATCTTGAGAGCCAGGTCTGCCTACGACGGCCTTTCTCAATAGCAAGGCTATGCTCACTGAGTCTGTACATAGTCAAAGCTTTCCTTAAGTTTGGGTCAGTCACAGCGTTCAGGTATTCTGCCACTGTGTACTCTCTGTTTAGGGCCAAATAGCATTCTAGTTTGCTCTGTTTTTTTGTTAATTCTTTCCAATGTGTCAAGTAATTATCTTTTTGTTTTCTCATGATTTAGTTGGGTCTAATTGTGTTGCTGTTCTGGGGCTCTGTGGGGTCTGTTTGTGAACAGAGCCCCAGGACCAGCTTGTTGAGCGGACTCTTCTCCAGGTTAATCTCTCTGTAGGTGATGGCTTTGTTATGGAAGGTTTGGGAATCGCTTCCTTTTAGGTGATTGTAGAATTCAACGTCTCTTTTCTGGAGTTTGATAATTATTGGGTATCGGCCTAATTCTGCTCTGCATGCATAATTTGGTGTTCTACGTTGTACGCAAAGGATATTTTTGCATGCAGTCTCAATTTGGTGTTTGTCCCATTTTGTGAAATCTTGGTTGGTGAGCGGACCCCAGAACTCACAACCATAAAGGGCAATGGGTTCTATAACTGATTCAAGTATTTTTAGCCAGATCCTAATTGGTATGTTGAATTTTATGTTCCTTTTGATGGCATAGAATGCACTTCTTGCCTTGTCTCTCAGATCGTTCGAAGCTTTGTGGAGGTTACCTGTGGCGCTGATGTTTAGGCCAAGGTATGTATAGTTTTTTGTGTGCTCTAGGGCAACAGTGTCTAGATGTAATTTGTATTTGTGGTCCTGGTGACTGGACCTTTTTTGGAACACCATTATTTTGGTCTTACTGAGATTTACTGTCAGGGCCCAGGTCTGACAGGGCTCTCTCTCTCTCTCTCTCTCTCTCTCTCTCTCTCTCTCTCTCAATAATACAAAATTAAATACAAAAATAACAACAATAAAATGGTAACAGTCAATAGTACAAATGTAATAAATATAAACATCTAAATATGGAAAATGAATCTATAAATAACATAACTAAATAACATCAGTACTACAACTACCATCGTCATTACCACTACTACTACCACCACCACTACTAAACTGTTATCATTACCATTACCACCCATACCACTACTACTACCACCATCACTAAACTGCTATCATTACCATTACCACCCATACCACGACTACTACCACCATCACTAAACTGTTATCATTACCATTACCACCCATACCACTACTACTACTACTACTACCACCATCACTAAACTGTTATCATTACCATTACTACCCATACCACTACTACTACTACTACTACTACCACCATCACTAAACTCTTATCATTACCATTACTACCCATACCACTACTACTACTACTACTACCACCATCACTAAACTGTTATCATTACCATTACTACCCATACCACTACTACTACTACTACTACCACCATCACTAAACTGTTATCATTACCATTACTACCCATACCACTACTACTACTACTACTACTACCACCATCACTAAACTGTTATCATTACCATTACTACCCATACCACTACTACTACCACCACTAAACTGTTATCATTACCATTACCACCCATACCACTACTTTTTGGAATGATAAACAACAATATTAATAGTAATAACAATAACAGTAATAACAATAATAGTGATAATAAGTAAGTTACTGCTTACTATGCAGATGTTATTATTCAGTGTCCTTCAGGCTATGGCAGGCAAATACATATGTGGCTGCAAGAGGAGCCATTGCTCCTTCGCCCATGAGTATTTTTAGTTTTTCCTCTGGGTTAAATAAGTAAACATTTTGAATAAACGTAGTCATTTCTGTGAATAATGAATCTCTTTGTGAGGAATATTTATCACAGTAAAGGAGAAAGTGCATCTCTGTCTCTACCTCCCCTGTCGTGCAGTGACCACATACACGCTCCTCTTTGGGTAGCCATGTCTTTTTATGTCTGCTGGTTTCTACTGCCAATTGGCGGTCACTCAGCCTGTACTTGGTAAGGATCTGTCTCTGCCAGGTGTTCACTCAGCCTGTACTTGGTAAGGATCTGTCTCTGCCAGGTGGTCACTCAGCCTGTACTTGGTAAGGATCTGTCTCTGCCAGGTGGTCACTCAGCCTGTACTTGGTAAGGATCTGTCTCTGCCAGGTGGTCACTCAGCCTGTACTTGGTAAGGATCTGTCTCTGCCAGGTGGTCACTCAGCCTGTACTTGGTAAGGATCTGTCTCTGCCAGGTGGTCACTCAGCCTGTACTTGGTAAAGATCTGTCTCAGCTTCATATCTCTGACAGAATAGAGATAATCAGCCAATTCATATTCTCTGTTTAGGGTCAGATAGCAATTTAGTCGGCTTTGGGATTTAGTTTTGTTTTTTCAATGTTGTAAATATGACTCCTTTGATTGGTTCATGATTTTATTTATTGGAATTCATTATTTTGAAGCAGTGCTGGTGTCAGCTTGGTTGGTGAGGTCCAACACCAGCTGACTGAGAGGGCTCGTTTCTGGGCTCAGCTCCTGGGTTTGAAGTGCTTTAAATTGCAGACTTGCATTTGGACTTGAATTTAGATGTAGCCAAAATGTTAATGATCTTTTCTGTATTTTCATTACTACTTCTCTCTCTCTCTCTCTCTCTCTCTCTCTCTCTCCTCTCTCTCTCTCTCTCTCTCTCTCTCTCTCTCTCTCTCTCTCTCTCTCTCTCTCTCTCTCTCTCTCTCTCTCTCCCACCTCTCTCCCTCTCTCTCTCTCTCTCTTTCTCTCTCTGTCTCTCTCTCTCTTCCATCTCTCTCTCTCTCTTTCTCTCTCTCTTCCACCTCTCTCTCTCTCTCTCTCTCTTCCATCTCTCTTCCACCTCTCTCTCTTCCACCTCTCTCTCTCTCTCTCTCTCTCTCTCTCTCTTCCATCTCTCTCTTTTCCACCTCTCTCTCTTCCATCTCTCTCTCTCGCTCTCTTCCATCGATCTCTCTCTCTCTCTCTCTCTCTCTCCCTCTTCTACCTCTCTCTTCCACCTCTCTCTCTCTCTTCAATCTCTCTCCCCTAGTAAGAGGGTGCGTGTGGAGAGTGGGGAGAGGTTTACTGATATGGATGTTGACCTGTTAAAATCCATCAATGAAAGGCTTGCCGAACTTGATATCTTGGATATATTACGAGAGGACATCAATGCATTATGTGCTAGTCTAGAATTCAGCCAACGTCAGATTGATGATCTAAGGAAAGAGAACACGGAGGTGAAAGGTACTGTAGACTCTATTCATAGCAAGGTGGAGGTGGTACAAAGGGATGAAAGGTACTGTAGACTCTATTCATAGCAAGGTGGAGGTGGTACAAAGGTACTGTAGACTCTATTCATAGCAAGGTGGAGGTGGTACAAAGGTACTGTAGACTCTATTCATAGCAAGGTGGAGGTGGTACAAAGGGAGAACAAACAACTTAAAGAAACCTTGCTTGATGTACAGTGTCGATCAATGCGGGACAATCTAATAATTTCAGGGATACCGGAGAATGACAACAGCAGAGGCTGTGAGGACACAGTCCGAGACTTTATGTCAACTCAACTAAAACTGGCCACTGATATTGTGCGTAATGTCACTTTCTCCAGAGTCCATAGAAAAGTTAAGGCCTCTGGAAATAGGCCACAGGCTATTATTGCATGTTTTGACAAATTTAAGCAAAAGGAAATGATGAAGAACATGGGCAGAGAACTCAGAAACACTGATTTTGAAATGAATGATCCCTTCCCCACCGAGATCAATGAAAGGAGAAAAAATATCCCATCATGAAGGAAAAGCGTTGCCTGAATCAACGAGTCTCCATGGTGATGGATAAACTTTATATCAACGGGCAATTGTATCGGGACTCTAGAGTAACTCCCTGGCTATTTTAATTTAATGTTCAAATTTGAGTTTGTGTGTTGTAGTGTCTCATGACACCTTCAACTATAATGAATACATGCTCTATGCTATGTTCATGCTCTGTTGATCTCCACTTGACAAGGAAAGGGTTGCATATAGCTCAGGTTAATGTATGTAGCCTTTCTAACAAAATACATTAGGTTTTTAACTTGGTCAACATAAATAATAATCATATTTTGGCCTTGACCGAAACGCATTTAGATGCATCTGTAAATGATGGGCAAATTAAACATTCATGGATATAGTCTACTGAGAAGGGACAGGAATCATGGATATAGTCTACTGAGAAGAGACAGGAATAGGAATGGTGGGGGTGTAGCTCTGTACATTCAGAATCATATACCTTTTAAGAGGAGGGATGACCTTAATGTATGTCAAATAGAGGCACCATGGGCTCAAGTACATCTGCCTCACCAGGCAGCCATATTGGTGGGATGTGTGTATAGACCTCCAAGCTCTAAGGTGTCCTATTTGGATGACTTATGCACTGGGTTTGACAAGGCCACAGATAGCAACAGAGATGTATTTATCTTGGGTGATTTTAATATAAATTGGAAGGATCACAATAATTCGAATAGAACAAAATTGATGAGATATGCCGAGAACTGTGGTTTGAAACAAATGGGTAATGATACTACTAGATCGTCAATTAAGTTGGTCACCGTTCAGACACATGCATTGATCAGATTTTCTGTAATATACCATTGCAATGCTTAAAAGCCAGAACAATGCCAGTGGGCTGGACAGATCATAATATTGTGACCATAACCATGAACACCAAGGTTCCAAAGAAACCCCCTAGGATTGTGGTCAAGAGAAATTTTAAAACAATTAATCATGAGCTATTTCTAAATGATTTGGCTGCTATACCCTGGGAGCTGATTCCTCTAGAGGATGATTTAAACCACACTACAGAATGTTTTACTGATTTGCTCACTGAGGTAATGGACCATCATGCCCCTATAAGAAAGAGTACAGTTGGTGCTCGTCCATCTCCATGGATTGATGATGAACTGGGTGAGGCTTTTTCTCAAAGAAATATGGCAAAAGTCTTAGCAACCAAGTCAAAATTAGAAATGGATGAACAGAATTATAGAATATTATGTAATTATGCAGTTAAATTGAATCGAAAGAAAACAGTTATTTTACTACAATGCTTTTATTGATTGTAAAAATGATTGTAAAAAGGTATGGAACACAGTTAAGGGCTTACTTGGTACATCTATCTCATCATGCCCATCTAGTGTGGAGGTTGACGGGAGAATAATAACAAAACCAGTTGATATTGCCAATAATTTTGCAGATTTTTTTACAAAGAAATTGAATTTACTGAGCAACAATGTAAACATACATTCTTCCAAACAAGCTATTGTCCAATGGATTCATGATCATATTATGAGCAACAAGATCTGCCCTTTTAGTCTACAAACAGTGTCAGTGGAGGAGGTGTTAAACCTATTGAAGTCATTACCCGATGGTCAATCTACAGGTTATGGTCTTATGGACAATGTTTTACTTCGCTGTGCTGCTCCCCAGATTACAGTTTCACTGAGATACATATTTAATTGGTCACTGGAAAAGGGGATGTTTGCAAATGTATGGAAGCATGCGAAACTGTGTCCTATTCCAAAAGATAGCAAAGAACCCATTACTCCTGCCAATAGTCGACCAATTAGTCTACTCCCTTCACTCAGTGAGATATTGGAGGGTATTGTGAGTAGACAAATATGGGAGTACATGGAAAAGAATGATCTGATTACAGCCAATCAGCATGCTTATTGCAAAAACCATTCCACTACCACTGCATTGGTTGACATGACTGACCAGTGGTTCAATGCTGTGGATAATGGCAAGTTTGTGGGTGTACTATTTTTAGATTTCAGTGCAGCATTTGATTTAGTGGATCATGAAATTATTTTGACAAATATGGGAGTACATGGAAAAGAATTATCTGATTACAGCCAATCAGCATGCTTATTGCAAAAACCATTCCACTAACACTGCATTGGTTGACATGACTGACCAGTGGTTCAATGCTATGGATAATGGCAAGTTTGTGGGTGTACTATTTTTAGATTTCAGTGCAGCATTTGATTTAGTGGACCATGAAATCATTTTGACAAAATTAATGCATTATGGTTTTAAGGAGGTAGCATTGAATTGGGTACAGTCATATCTAACTGACAGGAAACAGTCCACCTATATCAATGGTTCATTTTCTTCCCCTCATGCGTTAAATTGTGGAATACCGCAGGGCAGCTGCCTTGGGCCACCTCTTTATTTAATATAATATATCTTTATTTAATATATACCAATGACCTTCCCTATGTCTTAGCTGAAACTCAAGCTATTATATTTGCAGATGATACTACAATTTATGCAGCAAGACAATTGGTTAAACAGGTACAGCAAGCTTTACAAGGAGATTTGGAGAATATCAGGGAGTGGGTTTGCCAGAACAACCTTGTTTTAAACACCAAGAAAACCAAAGTTATGTTGGTCTGTTCCACTAGGAAAAGGCCAAAACAGCATGGGATACAATTAAGTATGGGGGGGAGTACAAATTGAAGAAGTGGCAGAAACCAAACTACTAGGAGTGCAGCTAGACAGCTGCTTATCATGGTCGTCTCAAATAACTAATCTATGTAAAACAATTATTAAAACAGCATGCATAATCAGGAGGATAGCTAAATATTTACCAGGAAAAAGTCTTAAGCAAATAACTCAAGAAATGATTGAGAGTCAGGTGAACTACTATTCTGTGGTCTGGGGAAATGCATCATCAAGTGAAGTTAGGAGGCTGCAGAATGCACAGAACAAAGCAGCAAAGATTGTTTTAAGGTGGAGATATGGTTCTTCTGTTGCAGTCATGCACAATGTTCTTGGTTGGTCATCTATCGACAAGATAATAAAAAAAACATGCTTATTTTATTTCATAATATACATCATTTAAAACGGCCACGTTCTATGCACAACGATATTCAGTTGGTAAGAGACAGACATTCTGTAAATACTAGAAATAGTTTGTCCATCATATATGCATTATCCAGACAGAAAAGATAAATAGGCAAAAGAACATTTCGATTTAGAGCAATAAAGAAATTGAATAAATGAACTGAGCAAACCAGAAACCTTTCAATATATAAATGTAAACATTATTTTAAAACCATTTAAATATAATACATAGAAATGTTGAGGGACTATAGTAGATGAAGAATCCATATTTTTTAGATTGAGTATTTATTGGGTCATTATGTTAGTATATTATGTATGTTTGTAATAGTATGTTATATGTGGAAATGTGTTTGTATTATAAATTGTATTTTAATGTTTAAGGACTCTTGGAAGATTAGTCCAAATGGGGACTAAAAGAGATCCAAATAAAATAAAATAAAATCTGTCTCTCTCTGTCAACTCAATTCCATTTAAATTCAATTTAAGAGCTTTATTGTCATGGGAAACATGTTGAAATTGCCAAAGCAAGTGATAATATATAATAAAAATAGTGTAATAAACAGTAGAAATGAACAGTAAACATTACACTCACAGAAGTTCCAAAAGAATAAAGATATTACAAATGTCATATTATGTATATATATAGTGTTGTAATGATATGCAAATGTTTAAAATACAAAATGGAAAATAAATTAACATAAATATGGGTTTTATTTACAATGGTGTTTGTTCTTCACTGGTTGCACTTTTCTTGTGGCAACAGGTCACAAATATTGCTGCTGCGATGACACACTGTGGTATTTCACCCAGTAGAGTTTATCAAAATCGGGTTGTTTTCGAATTCTTTGTGGATCTGTCTAATCTAAGGGAAATATGTGTCTCTAATATGGTCATACAATTGGCAGGAGGTTAGGAAGTGCAGCTCAGTTTTCAAATCATTTTGTGGGCAGTGTGCACATTGCCTGTCTTCTCTTGAGAGCCATGTCTGCCTATGGCTGCCTTTCTCAATAGCAAGACTATGCTCACTGAGTCTGTACATGGTCAAAGATTTCCTTAAGTTTGGGTCAGTCACAGTGGCCACTGTGTACTCTCTGTATTCTGCCACAGTGTACTCTCTGTTTAGGGCCAAATTGCATTCTAGTTTGCTCAGTATTTTTGTTAATTCTTTCCAAAGTGTCAAGTAATTATCTTTTTGTTTTCTCATGATTTAGTTGGGTCTAATTGTGTTGCTGTTCTGGGGCTCTGTGGGGTCTGTTTGTGTTTGTGAACAGAGTCCCAGGACCAGCTTGCTTAGGGGACTCTTCTCAGGGTTCATCTCTCTGTAGGTGATGGCTTTGTTATGGAAGGTTTGGGAATCACTTCCTTTTAGGTGGATGTAGAATTTAATGGCTCTTATCTGGAGTTTGATAATTAGTGGGTATCGGCCTAATTCTGCTCTGCATGCATTATTTGGTGTTTTACTTTGTACACGAAGGATATTTTTGCAGAATTCTGCATGCAGTCTCAATTTGGTGTTTGTCCCATTTTGTGAATTCTTGGTTGGTGAGCGGACCCCAGACCTCACAACCATGAAGGGCAATGGGTTCTATAACTGATTCAAGTATTTTTAGCCAGATCTTAATTGGTATGTTGAATTTATGTTCCTTTTGATGGCATAGAATGCCCTTCTTGCCTTATCTCTCATCTCGTTAACAGCTTTTTGGAAGTTACCTGTGACGCTGATGTTTAGGCCGAGGTATGTATAGTTTTTTGTGTGCTCTAGGGCAACGGTGTCTAGATGTAATTTGTATTTGTGGTCCTGGCAACTTGATCTTTTTTGAAACACTATTATTTTTGTTTTACTGAGATTTACTTTCAGGGACCAGGTCTGTGCAGAAGATCTTGGTGCTGCTGTAGGCCCTCCTCGGTTGGGGACAGAAGCACCAGATCATCAGCAAACAGTAGAACTTTGATTTCAGATTCTAGTAGGGTGAGGCTGGGTGCTGCAGACTGTTCTAGTGCCTTCACTAAATCGATGATGTATATGTTGAAGAGGGTTGGTCTTAAGTTGCATCCTTGTCTCACCCTCCGGCCCTGAAGAAAGAAATGTGTGTGTTTTTTGCCAATTTTAACAGCACACTTGTTGTTTGCGTACATGGATTTTAGAATGTTGTATGTTTTCCCCCAACACCACTTTCCATCAATTTTTATAGCAGGCCCTCATGTAAAATTTAGTCGAAAGTTTTTTTTAAATCGACAACGCATGAGAAGTCTTTGCCTTTGTTTCGGTTAGTTTTTTTGGTCAATATGGTATGCAGGGTGAATACGTGGTCTGTCATACCGTAATTTGGTAAAATGCCAATTTCAGATTTGCTCAGTACATTGTTTTCACTGAGGAAAATTACGAGTCTGCTGTTATTGATAATGCAGAGGATTTTCCCAAGGTTGCTGTTGACGCATATCCTGTGGTAGGTATTGGGGTCAAATTTGTCTCCACTGTTGTGGATTAGGGTGCTCAGTCCTTGGTTCCAAATATTGGGGAAGTTGCCAGAGCTGAGGATGATGTTAAAGAGTTTAAGTATAGCCAATGTATCATTTAATTTAGGATAACATCAACACCAGAGGCATTTTTGGGTTGGAGGGTTTGTATTTTGTCCTGTAGTTCATTCAATGTATTTGAATAATCCATTGGGTTCTGGTAGTCTTTAATAGTTGATTCTAAGATTTGTATTTGATCATGAATATGTTTTTTCTATTTGTTCTCTCTCTCTCTCTCTCTCTCTCTCTCTCTCTCTCTCTCTTTCTCTTCCACCTCTCTCTACCTCTCTCTTCCATCCCCCCTCCTCTCTTTTTTGGCAGCTTGCTGTAGGTTAACAACACCCACTATCCTATGGCTGCAGCGGAAGCAGCAGCAGTGTTTCCACACCATTCCCACTCACACCTTCAGTGTTATTAGGTGCTATGCTACCTAGCATCACAGCTGGTATTATAACACCCCAGCAAGCTGCCTGCCATCTGGCTTGGAGAGTGGGAGGCAGTCGTTTTGTGTTACACAACAAATCAGCTTGGTCACTATGACCGAGTCAGAGTAGTATTCAGCGGTAGTATTCAGCGGCAGTATTCAGCGGTAGAATTCAGAGGTAGTATTCAGTGGTAGTATTCAGTGGTAGTATTCAGTGGAAGTATTCAGTGGTAGTATTTAGCGGTAGTATTCAGTGGTAGTATTCAGCGGTAGAATTCAGTGGTAGTATTCAGTGGTAGTATTCAACGGTAGTATTCAGCGGTAGAATTCAGTGGAAGTATTCAGCAGTAGTATTCAGCGGTAGAACTCAGTGGAAGTATTCAGCGGTAGTATTCAGCGGTAGTATTCAGCGGTACTATTCAGCGGTAGTATTCAGCGGTAGTATTCAGCGGTAGTGTTCAGAGGTAGTATTCAGCGGTAGAATTCAGTGGTAGTATTCAGCGGTAGTATTCAGCGGTAGTATTCAAGGGCCTTAGATTTTCAGCTTTTCTTTTTTAACAGAGACACATTGGAAGATGGGAAAGCAGGTAGGTGGCTGATTTGGTCAATTAGTGACATAACTTAACAATGAAATACTAGTAAGGGGAACATATAGACTGAGTGTACACAACATTAAGAACACCTTCCTAATCCTGAGTTGCACCTCCTTATGCCCTCAGAACAGCCTCAATTCGTCAGGGCATGGACTCTACAAGGTGTAAAAAGTGTTCCACAGGGATGCTGGCCCATGTTGACTCCATTTCTTCCCACAGTTGTCAAGTTGGCTGGATGGGGGACCATTCTTGATAGACACGGGAAACTGTTGAGTGTGAGAAACCCAGAAGCGTTGCAGTTCTTGACACACTCAAGCCGGTGCGCCTGGCACGTACTGCCATACTCTGTTCAAAGGCACTTATGTTAAAGTAAACCATTCACCCTCGGAATGGCACACACACAATCCATGTCTGAATTGTGTCAAGGCTTAAAAATCCTTCTTGAAGCTATATCTTCCCCTTCATCTACACTGATTGAAAAGGATTTAACAAGTGACATCAATAAGGGATCATACATTTCACCTGGTCAGTCTATGTCATGGAGAATGCAGGTGTTTTTAATGTTTTGTCCAGTCAACATATCACTAAATGTACCCTTGACAGGAACTAAGAAAGATGCTGAGACTGGAAGAAAAGAGTGAGAGAGGAGGAGTAAATGGTCAGATCAGGGCAGATTGCCTCAGTGTCTGTGTGACCTTCACTGCACTGTTGTCAGCCTTGTGGACAGCTCTGTGGTCAGCCCTGTACACAGCCCTGTAGTCAGCCCTGAGGTCAGCCCTGTGGACACCTTTTAGTCAGCCCTGTGGTCAGCCCTGTGGCCAGCCCTGTGGACAGCTCTGTGGTCAGCCCTGTAGTACGCCCTGTAGTACGCCCTGTAGTACACCCTGTAGTACGCCCTGTAGTCAGCTCTATGGTCAGCCCTGTAGTCAGCTCTGTAGTCAGCCCTGTAGTCAGCCCTGTGGTCAGCCCTGTAGTCAGCTCTGTAGTCAGCCCTGTAGTCAGCCCTGTGGTCAGCCCTGTAGTCAACTCTGTAGTACGCCCTGTAGTCAGCCCTGTAGTCAGCTCTGTGGTCAGCCCTGTAGTCAGCCCTGTAGTCAGCTCTGTAGTCAGCCCTGTAGTCAGCCCTGTAGTCAGCCCTGTAGTCAGCCCTGTAGTCAGCCCTGTGGTCAGCCCTGTAGTCAACTCTGTAGTCCGCCCTGTAGTCAGCCCTGAGGCAGCCCTGTGGTCAGCCCTGTGGACACCTTGTAGTCAGCCCTGTGGTCAGCCCTGTGGCCAGCCCTGTGGACAGCTCTGTGGTCAGCCCTGTAGTACGCCCTGAAGTACGCCCTGTAGTACGCCCTGTAGTCAGCCCTGTAGTCAGCCCTGTAGTCAGCCCTATGGTCTGCCCTGTAATCAGCCCTGTAGTCAGCCGTGGTCAGCTCTGTGGTCAGCACTTTAGACAGCCCTTTAGACAGCCCTATAGTCAGCCCTGTGGTCAGCCCTGTAGTCAGCCCTGTAGTCAGCCCTGTAATCAGCCGTGGTCAGCTCTGTGGTCAGCCCTGTAGTCAGCCCTGTAGTCAGCCCTGTAGTCAGCCCTGTAGTCAGCCCTGTGGTCAGCCCTATAGTCAGCCCTTTAGTCAGCCCTGTAGTCAGCCCTGTAATCAGCCGTGGTCAGCTCTGTGGTTAGCCCTGTAGTCAGCCCTGTAGTCAGCCCTGTAGTCAGCCCTGTGGTCAGCCCTATAGTCAGCCCTGTAGTCAGCCCTGTAGTCAGCCCTGTAGTCAGCCCTTTGGACAGCCCTGTAGTCAGCCCTGTAGTCAGCCCTGTGGTCAGCCCTATAGTCAGCCCTGTAGTCAGCCCTGTAGTCAGCCCTTTGGACAGCCCTGTAGTCAGCCCTGTAGTCAGCCCTGTGATCAGCGCTGGGTGTTCCTATCCAGTGGTGTGTTGGTATGTTGTCCCTGTAGCCTGGCCTCTGGGTGACTATCAGAGGACCGATTTATTCAGGGAGGTTACACACACACACACACACACACACACACACACACACACACACACACACACACACACACACACACACACACACACACACACACACACACACACACACACACACACTTGCACAGACAGCAGGAACATTTACACTGTAGAATACAGCCCCACACTGAAGTGTACACTTACTTTGGAGTGTGCATTCCTACTTCAAAGTGTACATGCATTATGAAAGGCCAAGCATAATCACCCAATGTAACCTCAGGCTGAAGTGAGGTCTCACAGGACACACTCTCGTACTTAACCTACATCTAGACTGCAGTCTTTCTGTCAGCCAGGGACGCAGAAAATGGACGGAAATGTCCTCTCATTTACTGTGGACAGGTAGGGTTCACGTATTTTGGTCAGAGGGATTAAGATAATATTCATTAATATGAGTACAACTGTTGTTATTATTATTTCCTGTGATTTTTAACATTGATCAAATAAAAAAATGTAACGTGAACAATCTCTGCGCATTTGTCTCATTCATCGTCCCATGATGTCACGCCCTGACCATAGAGAGCCTTTTTATTCTCTATTTTGGTTTGTTCGGGGTGTGACTAGGGTGTATAATCTAGTGTGTGTAATTCTTTGTTGGCCTTGTATGGTTCCCAATCAGAGGCAGCTGTTTATTCATTGTCTTTGATTGGGGATCATATTTAGGCAGCCATTTCCCCACTGTGTTTTGTGGGATCTTATTTTGAATAAGTGCATGTAGCATCTCTGTCGTCACGGTTTGTTGCTTGTTCCTTTTTTTGTTTTGTAAAGTTTCTCTAAAATAAATATGTGGAACTCGCCTTGGTCCGTCTCTACACACAACATTGACACATGATGTCATGTTTTTTTACTGTAGACACAGATCATTGAACTAAGCCAATGTATATGACTGTGACAAATAATGGCTGGCTGCTGTGGAATTGTTAACAACAGACAGTAGAATACTGCAGGTCACAGACACTCCGTATGAAGACTGACATCACTAAGTTTACCTCCGCTTGCAGAATATCACTGTTAAGCAACACTGCACCAAATACCATAGTTTCATACTCCTACTTGTTCTGACACCTCTGACAACTGTTGCCCACTTCCTTAGTTGTATTAACACCTCTGACAACTGTTGCCCACTTCCTTAATTGAATTAACACCTCTGACAACTGTTGCCCACTTCCTTAGTTGTATTAACACCTCTGACAACTGTTGCCCACTTCCTTAGTTGTACTAACATCTCTGACAACTTCCTTAGTTCTCTGAGGATCTAAATTCAAAGACAACGTTATCTCACGACTGCTTGAGAATGTTAAAACCTGTTTAGGATAGGGGGCAGTATTTTTACGGCCGGATACAAAACGTACCCGATTTAAACTGGTTACTACTCTTGCCCAGAAATGAGAATATGATATTACTAGATTTGGATAGAAAACACTCTGAAGTTCCTAAAACTGTTTGAATGGTGTCTGTGAGTATAACAGAACTCATATGGCAGGCAAACCCCTGAGAAAATTTCAAGCAGGAAGTGGCCTGTCTGAGAATTTGTAGTTCTCCTTTTGATTCTCTATCGAAACTACAGTATCTGTGGGGTTACGTTGCACTTTCTAAGGCTTCCATTGGCTGTCTAAAGCCTTCAGAAAGCGGATTGAGCCGTCTCCTGTCTCTGGGCAGAGTATAGTAGCTCAGTTTCTCAGTGGTTTGCCTGGGGACAAAGCGATTGGATGGACGGAGAGGTTCCAGTCAGTCTCGTTCCCGCGTGCATGCTGTTTTTTCTTTTCCTCTTTTAATGAATACACTATTGTCTGGTTGGAATATTATCACTATTTTACGAGAAAAAGACCATAAAAATTGATTTTAAACAGCGTTTGACATGCTTCTAAGTACGGTAATGGAACATTTTGACTTTTTTGTCTCGCGCGTTACCCTTTGGATAGGGACCTGAACGCACGACCAAAACGGAGGTATTTGGGCATAACTATGGATTATTTGGAACAAAAACAACCTTTCTTATGGAAGTATCAGTCCTGGGAGTGCATTCTGATGAAGATCAGCAAAGGTAATACAATATTTCTCATACTAATTCTGAGTTTAGTTTGCCCCGAACTTGGCGGGTGTCAAAATAGCTAGCCTGATGGCTGAGCTATGTACTCAGAATATTGAAAAATGTGCTTTCGCCGAAAAGCTATTTTAAAATCTGACATAGCGATTGCATAAAGGAGTTCTGTATCTATAATTCTTAAAATATTTGTTATGTATTTTGTCAACGTTTATGATGAGTCATTTTGTAAATTCACTGGAAGTTTTTGGTGGGAATGCATGTTCTGAACATCACATGCCAATGTAAAAAGCTGTTTTTGGATATAAATATGAACTTGATTGAACAAAACATACATGTATTGTATAACATAATGTCCTAGGAGTGTCATCTGATGCTTCATTTAGCTGGGTTTTTTTTTGTGACATATATGCTTGCTTGGAAAATGGCTGTGTGATTATTTTGGTCTATGTACTCTCCTAACATACGTAATCTAATGTTTTGCTTTCGCTG
This sequence comes from Salmo trutta, assembly GCF_901001165.1. NCBI lineage: Eukaryota > Metazoa > Chordata > Actinopteri > Salmoniformes > Salmonidae > Salmo > Salmo trutta. The sequence goes on along the minus strand of NC_042969.1, from coordinate 84,816,434 downwards.
TAAAGCCTTTTTGAAATCAGACAATGTGGTTAGATTAATGAGAGTCTTATCTTTAAAATGGTGTAAAATAGTCGTATGTTTGACAAATTTAAATTATTGCATTTTTGAGGTTTTTGTATTTCGCGCCACGCTGTTCCATTGGATATTGGCTAGGCATTCCGCTAGCGGAACGTCTGTCCTCAACAGGTTTTAACATGAGTTGGTAACAGCAATCAAATGGGGACGTAAAAAATCCAGGCAACATTGTTCACACTACGATTGATGGAGACAGACCATAGAATGCACACCAGCCAAACATTGTTCTCCACCCCATGGCAAAAGGTGTAGAATTGCAGGAAATTAATTATGAATTTTATAATATTTTGAAGTGTTATAATTCATACCTGGAGGAGGGGAGGGGGGTGGTGGAGACAAGCACAAAGACAGGTGAAACAGAACCCTACCAGCTGACAACTACTGTAACATTTCCACCGCATTGAGCCAAAGTGTTCATCAGGGCCCCCTTGTAGTTACCTGACACGTGACACTATGAGACTGGTTGTCTCAAAATGTCTGAAAATGTTCTGGCAGAATAAAAGGATATCGTCACAGGGGAAAAGCTCATCTTTCATTAAGATGATATTGATATTTCCCGAGGGCTGTATACCCAATGGCATGTTCCCGAAAGATGAGAGAGATAGTCAGTACAGTGACTAGCCACTACTCTGTGCTGTTCACAGCCTGGTACACTGTTTCAGAGGGTTGGATATGAATTCAAATGTTCACTGGATAAATAAAGATCTATTTCAAGGGACTTTCATTTTGACAAATTTCTTATGAATGATACTTGAAAAAAATGTGCAAAGGAAATCGGTGGAAAATTGTAGGAGCAGCCCCCATCACAAGTTAGTGAGTTACAGTATTACTACATACTGTAGATAGTATAACCATCTATGTCAGGTTAAACTCATGACCTCCTCTAAAGTTGCCGTGTCAAATGTCATCCTTCTCTTCCCTCTTCCTCCCTAACCTCCTCCATTTCTCCTTCAAGAGAAGTGCTCGCACTCTCGCTTATGAGAAGTCAAAAATAAAATTTACTGATGGGGGGAGACTATCAGTAACCATGGCAACCACATCATCACATCTGATGTTTTGGATGTGTATCACCAAATGTGTGATGCGCACACACAAACACACACACTTTAGAGGTACTCAATTACAGCTGGATCGAAGACCGTTTCAGCTGTGAGACGAAGCAGTCAGACAGATCATATGGCATGATAGATTACTACATACACACACACACACACACACACACACACACACACACACACACACACACACACACACACACACACACACACACACACACACACACACACACACACACACACACACACACACACACACACACACACACACACATCAAGAAATTCACATTGTACATACTTGCCAAGACAGAAAAACACACAGTTTCCTTGGTACTTTGTCTTCTGTTAATCTTCCTGTAGGAGGTGGGTACTTTGTCTTCTGTTAAGCTTCCTGTAGGAGGTGGGTACTTTGTCTTCTGTTAATCTTCCTGTAGGAGGTGGGTACTTTGTCTTCTGTTAAGCTCCAATACCCCAGCTCCCATCCCTCAGATCCCATCACTCAGCTCCCAGCTCCCTTCCTCCAAACTCCAGTTCCCATCCCCCAGCTCACATCCTCCAGCTCCCAGCTCCAAATCCCCAGCTCCCATCCTCCAGCTCCCAGCTCCAAATCCCCAGCTCCCATCCTCCAGCTCCCAGCTCCAAATCCCCAGCTCCCATCCTCCAGCTCCCAGCTCCAAATCCCCAGCTCCCATCCTCCAGCTCCCAGCTCCAAATCCCCAGCTCCCATCCTCCAGCTCCCAGCTCCAAATCCCCAGCTCCAAATCCTCAGCTCTCATCCTCCAAACTCCAGCTCCCATCCTCCAGCTCCCATTCCCACTCACTCACTCACTCACTCACTCACTCACTCACTCACTCACTCACTCACTCACTCACTCACTCACTCACTCACTCACTCACTCACTCACTCACTCATTGCACAGTTTTGAAGAAGTTTCTTACCTCTTGGCCCCATGGTTCTTCCTCACTGACCTTCTGGTCAACTTGGATCCTACTGTATGAGAGCTGTGTTGACTTGATGCTTACATCTGCCGAGGCAGCTATGGACTGAGCAGGGGGGTGAATACACACTCAGTCCCCACCGGACACAGCTTCTAAAATTAGACTAACCTTACACACACACACACACACACGCACGTACACACGGACGCACGCACACACGGACGCACGCACACACAGACACAAACACACTCTGGCAGAAAACACACACACACACACAGAATGACATATGGAGAGTACACACATATCCTCATTGGCCTCATTTTCTATGAAATGGCCCTCACAACTCTAAAGGATACTCTCTCTACAAACACACATTAACTACAAATCACACATGAAGGCCTACAGAGGGAGACCATGTGAAAAGTAAAGTAAATGCATGGCAGACAGACAGAAGTTAAAGTGTGTGTCTGACTGTATCAGTGATCACATCAAAACGTAGACCCCTATGTTTTGGGAAATCAAAAAGGGAGGATAGCTGTTTCCATAACAACCATTTCTCTGTGAGTCTGCTCCCAGCTGTGACAGACCCAGGGCTCCTCTTCAGATCTCCCCCAGGAGCAGCACCTTTAGTTGGGGAGCATTCCCCTCTCTGTCCGCAAGAAGGCCTGGAGCTCCAACCCTAGCCCCAGTGAAGCCACAGACAGACAATGAGGCAGGTGAAGAGGAGCATAGAGACCTATCTATGAACTCCTTATGACTTTACAACTATGTGACTAATGACACGTTATATGTGATCGACCGGCTCAAATCGATCTTATGTAGCAAAATTTAAAATTATGTTTTTTACATTGAATAAAAGTAGAGACTCAGAGCTACAAAATGGTATATCATACACTGCATTTTTGAAGACCAATGGGAAAGTAATTCGGCTTTGAAAGTTGATAAACTTGTAAACTCACTTTTGAGAAAATCCCCTTTGAATGTTTGGGTACCTACTGGAGAACTCTTCATTGTCTACACCCATTCAGCATCGTTCACACCCTCTTAAGCTTTAGCCCCAAACATCTCGTTTAACTCTTGGAACATTCATAGCACTTGACGCTCTGGACGATGATTTGTTTACCTCTGGATATATTCAACGGGTGTTGTGCATTTGTAAATTCTTCAGTTATTCTGCACTCTGGCATACTCGGAATTAATTTACAAATGCACCCAAAATGGTTACTTGCATAGTGGAGTCTTTTGTTAAGACATGTAGCTACCTAGCTAGGCAAACAAGGTGTAAGATCATACACGTTCCATAACGTTAGCTAGCAAGCAAGCCAGCTAACGTTATCTAGTTAAACAACAATGAACATAGTGCCATATCATGTCGTTACTAACCTGCATGAATCTGCTGGGAGCTAACCTGTTAGGTATGTGTAACTGGCTGGGAGTCAGGTGCAGGAGAGCAGAATCTGGGTTTCAAACGGAGCCTTTTATTTAGGCGAACAAAACACACGGCACAAGGACCACTAAACACAATACGGGTTGACATAACCCAGCGCAACCAGTCTAACGTGCGCATACACGAAACAATAAACAATTTCACACACAGACATGGGGGGGAACAGAGGGTTAAATACACGACAAGTAATGAGGGAAATGTAAACCAGGTGTGTGGGAAAACAAGACAAAACAAATGGAAAATGAAAGGTGGATCGGCGATGGCTAGAAGACCGGTGACGTCGACCGCCGAACGCCGCCCGAACAAGGAGAGGAACCGACTTCGGCGGAAGTCGTGACATAACCGACCAGGTTCAATGTTAGCTAGCTAACATTAGGCTCTAACTAAGAATACGGAGAGAGGGAGAGGGAGAGTAGAGGAGGATAGGGGAGAGAGGGAGAGGGAGAGGAGGATAGGGGAAAGATAGTGGAGAGAGGGAGAGTAGAGGAGGATAGGGGAAAGATAGTGGAGAGAGGGAGAGTAGAGGAGGATAGGGGAAAGATAGTGGAGAGAGGGAGAGTAGAGGAGGATAGGGGAGAGAGGGAGAGGGAGAGGAGGATAGGGGAAAGATAGTGGAGAGAGGGAGAGTAGAGGAGGATAGGGGAGAGAGGGAGAGGGAGAGGGAGAGTAAAGGATGAGAATAGGGGAGAGAGGAAGAGGGAGAGTAGAGGAGGATAATAGGAGAGAGAGGGAGAGTAGAGGAGGAGAATAGGGGTGAAACAGAGAGGGAGAGGGAGAGTAGAGGAGGAGAATATGGGAAAGGTAGTGGAGAGAGGGAGAATAGAAGAGGAGAATAGGGGAGAGAGGGAGAGGGAGAGTAGAGGAGGAGAATAGGGGAGAGAGTGAGAGTAGAGGAGGAGAATAGGGGAGAGAGGGAGAGAATAGAGGAGCAGAATAGGGGAGTGTGGGAGAGTAGAGGGAGAGGAACAGAAGAATAGGGGTGAGAGGGTGAGTAGAGGGAGAGTATAGAATAGGGGAAAGAGGGTGAGGGAGAGTATAGAATTGGGGTGTAATTGGATGAGTAGGTGTGTGTGTGTGTAGAAGTGTGTAGGTGTGTGTGTAGGTGTGTGTGTAGGCGTGTATGTGTGATATATTCTAGAAAATGATAGAGGGTTCTCCTCAAAATGAAATATCTTTCTCTCTCTGACCCCTGCCTTTCACCACAGACCTTTCCAGCACTCCATTCCTGTTGATGCAGCACTAGACTTCTACACACACACACACACACACACACACACACACACACACACACACACACACACACACACACACACACACACACACACACACACACACACACACACACACTAATCACCACATTCTCCTGTGTGTCAGGCTCAAGCAGAACACAGACCCCATCTCAGTGCAATTACTCTTGATGAGTACTAGAAAGAGAGAGGGAAAGAGAGAACAAATGAGAGGGAGCGAGAGACGAAGAGAGTTAGAGAGAGAGAGAGAGAGAGATTTATGACCTCATGTTCTCAGCGACTGTGGTAATTAAAGTGATTAACTTCAGTGTCATTGTCATTCTTCAATTACATGCAATTATACCCAACAACAACCTGCTGTCATTGGTACAGCTCAGGGAAAACTGAGAGTTTAGGGAAAGAAAATGTATTTCTTTCTTTCTTCTCCCCCTGTCTCTCTCTCGCTCTCTTTCTCTCTCTCTTTCTCTCTTTCTCTCTCTCTTTCTCTCTTTCTCTCTCTCTTTCTCTCTCGCTCTCTCTTTCGCTCCCTCTCTCCCTCTCTCTGTCACTCGCTCTCTCTATCTACACTTCTCCTCTCCTACTACATTACCTTCAATAACATCACCCTCATAGGCTTTCTCCAATTACCCTCAATTACCTGTTCCCCAAGTTATCCTCCAATAACAAGCACCAATTAACCCCCTCCTACCCCTCCCGTCCCTACAAGCACCCCCTGGTGGCTGTGTGCCTGTTTTTTAGCCGGGGGCTCATTTTTCCCTATATCAGCATCTCTCCTTCTCTCCTCTTCCTCTCCCTCTTTCACTCTCTGCAGGAGATGCTCGACTGACAGACACTCATCCTCTCTGTCTGACTGTCTGTCTGACTGTCTGTCTCTCTCACCAGGAGAAGGTTTACTGTTGATAGGTAGTGCAAAGATGGAACATATTCTTCTGTGTGTCTATCACTGTTGTTTCATACAAATGTCTGGTTACAGGTGTCGTGGTTTATTTTTTAATTGCTAGCATTTCTTTGTTCATGTCATTCTATTTACTCAGTGTTCTGTCTGTAAAATCTTGGTTTGATCTCTCTCCTCCAGGTGACAGACTTTCCCAGTCCTCGACCTTGTCTCTATCCAGGTGATGTGCCTCTGTGGCTGGCTGTGGCTGCTCTGCTGCCTCCCTATCCCTGGGTATGTCTGGGGTCAGTCTGGAGGTGGAGGGGGGGCCTGTCGCCTGATGGCTAACCCCATCTCGGGCAGTGTTTATCGGGCAGGAGATGTGGTCATTGGGGGCCTGTTCCCAATCCATGTGGAAGCCCCTCTGCCAGAGCAGGAGTTCAGGAGTATTGAGGGAAATGTGACATGTACAATGTACGCAACTCCGAAGTATTGTGTGATGACAGTTTTGTGTCATTGTTTTCATGTGTAAAGTGTTTTCAGTTACCTCCTCTCTCCCTGTCTCTTCCCTTCCTCCATCTGTCATCTGTCAGGTTCAACCAGCGTGCTTACCGCTGGCTCCAGACTATGATCTTTGCGGTGGAGGAGATTAACCGTGACCCAGTCCTCCTTCCTAACCTCACCCTGGGGTTCCTGGCTGCTGACACATGCCTGGCAGAGGGTACCACTCTGGGGGCAACCCTAGCCATGGTGACCGGCCAGGAGGCCTCTGTGGCGGGCACAGAGTGTGGAGCAACCCCTGAGGTGCCCGTCATCATCGGTGATGCCCGCTCCTCAGCCTCCATCGTGGTGGCACAGACCCTCGGGCCGTTTGATTTACCCATGGTGAGGCATGCGGTTGGATTACAGAATGGAATGGAAAGAGATGATGACGTTCTTACAGACTGCATTCAAATATCTATGTAGATGACTTTCTTACACATTACATTCAAATATCTACTTCGATGATACTCTTACACATTAAATTCATATATCTATCTAGATGGCTTTCTTACACATTACATTCAAATATCTATCCAAATGACTTTCTTACACATTACATTCAAATATCTATCTAGATGGCTTTCTTACACATTACATTCAAATATCTATCTAGATGACTCTGTCTATAATGTTACATTTTCTCTCCCTCTGGTCTCTACATCTTAAACATTTGAATTCTCTCTCTCTGTTCTCTCTTCCTCTGCCTCTTCTCTCTCTCTCTCTCTCTCTCTCTCTCTCTCTCTCTCTCTCTCTCTCTCTCTCTCTCTGTGTTCTCTCTCTCTCTCTCCCTCTCTATCTTTCTATGTTCTCACTCTCTCTGTTCTCTCCCAGGTGAGTTACTTTGCCTCCTGTGCGTGTTTGAGTGACAACTGGAGGTACCCGTCGTTCTTCCGTACGATACCCAGCGATGCCTTCCAGGCTCTGGGCATGGCCAGGCTGCTGCATCAGCTGGGCTGGGAGTGGGTGGGGCTGGTGTCAGGGGATGATGACTATGGAAAGTTTGGGGTTCAGATGCTGCTCCAAGATCTCCAGGGATCTGGGGTTTGTGTCGCCTACGCAGAGGTCATCCCCAAGGTACGACCTCACTCTGATGATCTGACAATATACTCTCTCTTTCTGTCTCTCTTTGACTGTGCTCCCTCCCCCCTTCCACTAATCCAAAATAGAAACACTCTCTCTGATATTCTCTGACTCTCTTCCCTCTCTCTCACTGATGGTCATCCCCAAGGTACCATCTCAGAGACGGATGAAGCACATCGTGGACACCATCAGAGGATCTACTGCCAGAGTGGTGGTGACATTTGCCATCGCTCAGGATGCACGGGTAATCAGTTACTGGTCATAGTATTGTTAAGTATTTGTTACACAACTGTTTCAGAGTGTTTTTGTCCTACCATATCTTGATGCCCTTTATAGACAAGTATTTTCATATTGATAATCATGTACTTCAACTTGACTATCTTGATCTTTTCAACCATCTCATTCTTCAGGTCCTGATGGAAGAGGTTGTCCGTCAGAACATAACAGATAGGCAGTGGATCGCCTCGGAGGCCTGGGTCACCTACTCTACTCTCTCTTCCCCAAAAAACCTGCCCTCTCTTGCCGGGACTATTGGATTTGCCCTGAAGAAAGCTGTCATTCCCAGCCTGGGCCCTTTCCTAACACGCCTCCGTCCTGATGGGGACTACCAGAAATCCGACCCCTTCCTTAGGGAATTGTGGGAGGAGATTTTTGGGTGTTCTCTAGGGATTGACCTCAGCACGACCCCGTCGTCCCGGCGACAGTGTACTGGTTCAGAGGTCATAGGTGAGTGAGAGTTTACAACTAATGCTCTGTTTTCGTGTCCTGATCCATTCCCGATGTTGTCTCAGTAAAATGAAGTGTCAATCCTAGGTGAAGGGGAGAGCCAGTACGCTGACGTGTCTCAGCTGAGAGCCAGCTACAATGTGTACAAGGCTGTTTACGCCATCGCCCACGCCATTCAGGACATGGTGGCCTGTCGACCAGGGGAGGGACCCTTTAATAGTGAACGGTGCCCTGATATCAGGAAGCTTCAGCCCAGCCAGGTGACAATACCATGTTGATCTGTTTTCAGGTTAACAACACTAATGTTTCCAGTCAGGATACAGTGGAAACACTTTATAAGGGTTGAGTACTAAAGACCCAAAGCCACAACTGGTTCTAACTCTTAATCCTGTTTCAATAAACCTTTTGTCTTTGAGATTGTTCATTATCTGAGGAGAGTGAACTTCAGTACCCCTGTGGGGGATTTGTTCCACTTCGACATAAATGGTGATCCGCCTGGCTCTTATGACATCATCAATTGGCATGTGACCCCCGAGGGGACAGCAGAGTTTGTCCAGGTCGGCCATTTTCTGTCTTCAGTGGGAGTGGACGACCAGTTTCACATCAATATGGAGAAAGTGGTGTGGGGAGGGGGCAGCGGAGATGAGGTGAGTATCATTTAGCTAGGTTTCTCTGAGGCAGAGAGGAGAGTGTGTGTGTGTGTGTTTTTGTGTATGTGCATGCGTGCGTGTGTGTGTGAGAGAGATAGACTTGTTTAGTTTCTCACCCTGAGGCAGACATACAGCAAAGAGAAAGACAGAAAAAACACCAAATAACAGGTGAATGTTAGGTCAGACAGAAAGCTCTGTCATCAACATGATACTGAATGTTAGGTCAGACAGAAAGCTCTGTCATCAACATGATACTGAATGTTAGGTCAGACAGAAAGCTCTGTCATCAACATGATACTGAATGTTAGGTCAGACAGAAAGCTCTGTCATCAACATGATACTGAATGTTAGGTCAGACAGAAAGCTCTGTCATCAACATGATACTGAATGTTAGGTCAGACAGAAAGCTCTGTCATCAACATGATAATGAATGTTAGGTCAGACAGAAAGCTCTGTCATCAACATGATACTGAATGTTAGGTCAGACAGAAAGCTCTGTCATCAACATGATACTGAATGTTAGGTCAGACAGAAAGCTCTGTCATCAACAGGATACTGAATGTTAGGTCAGACAGAAAGCTCTGTCATCAACATGATACTGAATGTTAGGTCAGACAGAAAGTTCTGTCATCAACATGATACTGAATGTTAGGTCAGACAGAAAGCTCTGTCATCAACATGATACTGAATGTTAGGTCAGACAGAAAGCTCTGTCATCAACATGATACTGAATGTGAGATATTTATGTGGTCAGATTCCTCACCTAGTCCCCAGAGGGGCCCAGCAAACCTGCCTGTATGTGTGTGTGTGTGTGTGTGTGTGTGTGTGTGTGTGTGTGTGTGTGTGTGTGTGTGTGTGTGTGTGTGTGTGTGTGTGTGTGTGTGTGTGTAATAATGGTGATAATAGCGATGATGATGATGATGATGATAATCACTGTATCCACCACACCGTCGGGTAGGTCCCTGTGTCTATATGCAGTGCTGCATGCCCCCCTGGTTCCAGGCATGCGGTACAGAAGGGGAGGCCTGTGTGCTGCTTTGACTGTCTGTCCTGCGCTGAGGGAGAGATCAGCAACACAACAGGTAGTCTATCAGCTTTTCTCATTCCAATTCATGTTTTGACTAGTCCTGATTCTGACTGGTCCTGGTTCTGACTGGTCCTGATTATGACTGGTCCTGATTCTGACTGGTCCTGACTGGTCCTGATTCTGACTGGTCCTGACTGGTCCTGATTCTGACTGATTCTGACTGGTTCTGACTGGTCCTGACTGGTCCTGGTTCTGACTGGTCCTGATTCTGATTGGTCCTGATTCTGACTGTTCCTGGTCCTGGTCCTGACTGGTCCTGATTCTGACTGGTCCCGATCCTGACTTATGTCCATTCTGACTGGTCCTGATTCTGACTGGTCCTGAGTCTGACTGGTCCTGATTCTGTCTGGCCCTGAGTCTGACTGGTCCTGATTCTGACTGGCCCTGAGTCTGACTGGTCCTGATCCTGACTGGTCCTGAGTCTGACTGGTCCTGATTCTGACTGGCCCTGAGTCTGACTGGTCCTGATTCTGACTGGCCCTGAGTCTGACTGGTCCTGAGTCTGACTGGCCCTGAGTCTGACTGGTCCTGATTCTGACTGGTCCTGAGTCTGACTGGTCCTGAGTCTGACTGGCCCTGAGTCTGACTGGCCCTGAGTCTGACTGGTCCTGAGTCTGACTGGTCCTGATCCTGACTTGTGCCCATTCTGACTGGTTCTGATTCTGACTCTTGATTTCTCTTCCTTCTCTGTCAGAGTCAGTTGAGTGTATCAGGTGTCCAGAGCGGTTCTGGTCCAACCCTGATCGTACGGCCTGCGTCCCACAGCTGGTGGACTTCCTCTCCTACAGCGACACAATGGGCGTCATCCTGTCCGTCATCTCAGTTTCCGGGGCAATGCTTACAGCTGGTGCCCAGGCCACCTTTTTCTACCACCGCCATACGCCCCTGGTGAGTTGAATCATATGATCATAGAAATACAATGAATAGAACGGGTGTCCCCATTCAAGTCAATGATGGCATAATGGATGGACTGGCAGACAATTTGAGTGTACCCGATGCCAGGAAGCAAAAGCAGAAAGTGTACCCTTCAATCTGTGCTATGATTTGTTGAGTCAACTCAACTGACATTGCAAAAAATACATTCCATTGCATGAGCGACATCAGTTCTTACTGGACAGAAGTCAGATTGTGTCATATAAGGGTGACATTTATGACGTCACTCAGTCTAAATGATCATTCTCTGTCTCGTTCCAGGTGAAAGCCAACAACTCTGAGCTCAGCTTCCTGCTCCTGCTGTCACTCAAGCTCTGCTTCCTGTGTGCACTGGTTTTCATTGGTTGGCCTAAGCCGTGGACTTGCATGCTGAGACACACCCTGTTTGGTATAAGCTTTGTGTTCTGCATCTCCTGTCTGCTCAGCAGGACTGTGGTGGTGCTGGTGGCCTTCAGGGCCACTCTGCCTGGAGAGAACCTGATGAGATACTTCAGCCCAGCTCAGCAAAGGATGGGTATCTCCATCTGCACACTCATCCAGGTGAATATCTAGTTTTTACTATACTCTATTAGAATTGATTTATTTCCTTCACTGACCATGTTCTGTTGTTACGGTGTCTGTGCTTGCTTTTTCCTTCCGAACTGCTTTCCCTTCCACAGGTGCTGATCTGTGTGCTGTGGCTGACCCTAGCTCCACCCCGGCCGGCTGAGAGGGGCGGCAGAGAGGGTCGGGGGCCGAGGGTGGTCCTGGAGTGTGAGGTGGGCTCTGTGGTCGGCTTCTCTCTGGTGCTGGGCTACATCGGCCTGCTGGCCTCCCTCTGTCTCCTCTTAGCCTTCCTGGCCAGGAAACTCCCTGACAACTTCAACGAGGCCAAGTTCATCACCTTCAGCATGCTGATCTTCTGTGCCGTGTGGATCTCCTTCGTCCCTGCCTACGTCAGCTCTCCTGGGAAGTACACTGTAGCTGTGGAGATATTCGCCATCTTAGCTTCCAGCTTTGGGCTGCTGTTCTGTCTGTTTGCTCCAAAGTGTTTCATCATCCTCCTGAGACCAGAGAGGAACACCAAGAAACACATGATGTCCAAATAGAAACCACCAACAAACACATGATGTCCAATTAGAAACCACCAGGAAACACATTATGCCCAATTAGAAACCACCAACAAACACATGATGTCCAATTAGAAACTACCAACAAACACATGATGTCCAATTAGAAACCACCAGGAAACACATTATGCCCAATTAGAAACCACCAACAAACACATGATGTCCAATTAGAAATAACCAACAAACACATGATGTCCAATTAGAAACCACCAACAAACACATGATGTCCAATCAGAAACTATCAACAAACACATGATGTCCAATTAGAAACCACCAAGAAACATGAGGGACAAATGTGAACTGACACATACTCATATTGTAATTTAAGGATTGTAGAATGTCCATTCTGTTTGAAAACATACATTTCCTGGTAAACTTTCACCATGTTACTTTGTTAATACCAATAGTTGAAGTCGGAAGTTTATATACACCATAGCCAAATGCATTTAAACTCCTTACATTTAATCCTAGTAAAGATTCCCTTTCTTAGGTCAGTTAGGACTTTATTATAAGAATGTGAAATGTCAGAATAATCGTAGAGAGAATGATTTATTTCAGCTTTTATTTATTTCATCACATTCCCAGTGGGTCAGAAGTTTACATACACTCAATTAGTATTTTGTAGCATTGCCTGTAAATTATTTAACTTGGATCAAACGTTTCGGGTAGCCTTCCACAAACTTCCCACAATAAGTTGGGTGAATTTTGGCCCATTCCTCTTGACAGAGCTGGTGTAACTGAGTCAGGTTTGTAGGGCTCCTTGCTCACACACACTTTTTCAGTTCTGCCCACAAATGTTCTATGGGATTGATGTCTGGGCTTTGTGATGGCCACTCCAATACCTTGACTTTTTTGTCCTTAAGCCATTTTGCCACAACTTTGGAAGTATGCTTGGGGTCATTGTCCATTTGGAAGACCTATTTGCAACCAAGCTTTAACTTCCTGACTGATGTCCTGAGATGTGGATTCAATATATCCACATCATTTTCCTGCCTCATGATGCCATCTATTTTGTGAAGTGCACCAGTCCCTCCTGCAGCAAAGAACCCCCACAACATAATGCTGCCATCGGTTGGGATGGTGTTCATCGGCTTGCAAGCCTCCCCCTTTTTCCTTCAAACATAACGATGGTCATTATGGCCAAACACTTCTATTTTTGTTTCATCAGACCAGAGGACATTTCTCCAAAAAGTACAATCTTTGTCCCCATGTGCAGTTGCAAACTGTAGTCTGTCTTTTTTATGGCGGTTTTGGAGCAGTGGCTTTTTCGTTGCTGAGCGGCCTTTCAGGTTATGTCGATATAGGACTCGTTTTACTGTGGATATAGATACTTTTGTACCTGTTTCTTCCAGCATCTTCACAAGGTCCTTTGCTGTTCTGGGATTAATTTGCACTTTTCGCACCAAAGTACGTTCATCTCTAGGAGACAGAACGCGTCTCCTTCCTGAGCTGTATGACGGCTGCCTGGTCCCATGGTGTTTATACTTGCGTACTATTGTTTGTATAGATGAACGTGGTACCTTCAGGCGTTTGAAAATGGAACCCATGGATTAACCAGACTTGTGGAGGTCTACAATTGTTTTTCTGAGGTGTGGGTGATTTCTTTTGATTTTCCCATGATGTCAAGCAATGAGGCACTGAGTTTGAAGGTAGGCCTTGAAATACATCTACAGGTACACCTCCAATTGACTCAAATTATGTCAATTAGCCTATCAGATGCTTCTAAAGCCATGACATATTTTCTGGAATTTTCCAAGCTGTTTACCCTCCCTGGGCAAGGTGGGACGTTTGCGTCCCACCTAGTCAACAGCCAGTGGAATTGTGTGGCGCGAAATACAAATACCCCATAAATGCTATAACTTCAATTTCTGAAACACATGACTATTTTACACCATTTTAAAGACAAGACTCTTGTTAATCTGACCACACTGTCCAATTTCAAAAAGGATTTACAGTGAAAGCAAAACATTAGATTATGTCAGGAGAGTACCCTGGCAAAAATAATCACACAGCCATTTTCAAAGCATGCATATATGTCACAAAAACCAAAACCACAGCTAAATGCAGCACTCCTAGGACATTATGTTATACAATACATGCATGTTTTGTTCAATCAAGTTCATATTTATATAAAAAAACAGCTTTTTACATTAGCATGTGATGTTCAGAACTAGCATACCCACCGCAAACGTCCGGTGAATTTACTTAATTAGTCACGATTAACGTTCACAAAATACATAAAAATGATTTTAAGAATTATAGATACAGAACTCCTTTATGCAATCGCGGTGTCAGATTTTAAAATAGCTTTTTGCAACATTTTGCAATATTCTGAGTAGATAGCCCGGCCATCACGGCTAGCTAATTTGACACCCACCAAGTTTGGCCCTCACCAAACTCAGATTTACTATAAGAAGAATTGGATTACCTTTGCTGTTCTTCATCAGAATGCACTCCCAGGACTTCTACTTCAACAACAAATGTTGTTTTGGTTCTAAATAACCCATAGTTATATTGAAATAGCTCCTTGCGTTGAGGTCAGTATCCAAAGGGTGACGCGCGGGCGCATTTCGTGACAAAAAATTCAAAATATTCCATTACCGTACTTCGAAGCATGTCAAACGCTGTTTAAAATCAATTTTTATGCGATTTTTCTCGTAAAATAGCAATAACATTCCAACCGGGCGATTTGTTAAAAGAGAGAAAGAAAAAACATGGAGTCCTCTCGTGCACGCGCGCTCCAGTGTCAGTGTTCCCTGCCTGACCACTCACAAAATCTGCTTTTTTTCACCCAGAGACTGCAGAGCTCTCATTCCACTTTCTGGCACCTTCTGAGAGCCAATGAAAGCCTTAGAAAATCTCACGTTACAGCAGAGATGCTGTATTTTTGATAGAGATGCAACAGAAGGACAACAAATTGTCAGACAGGGCACTTCCTGCATGGAATCTTCTCAGGTTTTGGCCTGCCATATGCGTTCTGTTATACTCACAGACACCATTCAAACAGTTTTAGAAACTTTAGAGTGTTTTCTATCCAAATCTACTAATTATATGCGTATTCTCGTTTCTGGGTAAGAGTAGTAACCAGTTTAAATCAGGTACGTTTTTTTTCCGGACGTGAAAATACTGCCCCCTAGCCCCAACAGGTTAAAAGCACAGTCAACTTAGTGTATGTAAACTTCTGAGCCACTGGAATTGTGATACAGTGAATTGCAAATGAAATAATCTGTCTGTAAACAATTGCTGGAAAAATTACTTGTATCATGCACAAAGTAGATGTCCTAACCGACTTGCCAAAACTATAGTTTCTTAACATGACATTTGTGGAGTGCTTGAAAAAAATTGTTTTAATGACTCCAACCTAATGTGTCAGAATGAAATATGTCTATATATACTCAACAATACCAATAAAGATTATGTATACTCATGGTGGAAGAGATTCCTTCATCTCCCAGTGTGTGTGTGTGTGTGTGTGTGTATCCCTCATCTTACACTAAAATGTAAACATGCATATTCCACTGTTTGCTTACCCACGGTGGGAATCTCTCCTTTCCCCATATCTCCTTCCTAAAATCAAATCGAAATTAAATTAAATGTGTCACATGCTTGATAAACAACAGGTGTAGACTGCCAGTGAAATGCTGACGGGTCCTCTTTCATATTATACTGTATTTAGTGAGGAATAAATACACAGTGAAAATGAATAACAACAAGGAATTGGGCTGTTATGATGTACAACAAGGAGTTGGGCTGTTATGATGTACAATAAGGAGAAGGGATGTTATGATGTACAACATGAAGTTGGGCTGTTATGATGTACCACAAGGAGTAGGGCTGTTATGATGTACCACAGGGAGTAGGGCTGTTATGCAGTACAATAAGTTGGGCTCTTATGCTGTACAACAAGGAGTAGGGCTGTTATGATGTACAAAAAGTTGGGCTGTTATGCTGTACAATAAGGCGTAGAGCTGTTTTGCTGTACAACAAGGAGTTGGGCTGTTATGCTGTACAATAAGGAGTAGGGCTGTTATGCTGTACCACAAGGAGTAGGGCTGTTATGCTGTACAATAAGGAGTTGGGCTGTTATGATGTACAACAAGGAGTAGGGCTGTTATGATGTACAACAAGGAGTAGGGCTGTTATGATGTACAATAAGGAGTAGGGCTGCTATGATGTACAACAAGGAGTAGGGCTGTTATGCTGTACCACAAGGAGTAGGGCTGCTATGATGTACAACAAGGAGTAGGGCTGTTATGATGTACAATAAGGAGTAGGGCTGTTATGCTGTACCACAAGGAGTAGGGCTGTTATGTGGTACAAAAAGGAGTAGGGCTGTTATGCTGAACAATAAGGAGTAGGGCTGCTATTTTATTTACCTCGGCAGGTCAGTTAAGAACATTAAGAACAAATTCTTATTTACAATGACTGCCTAACCCGCCCAAACCCGGACAACGCTGGGCCAATTGTTCGCCACCCTATGGGACTCCCAATCACGGCCTGATGTAATAAAGCCTGGATTCGAACCAGGGACTGTAGTGATGCCTCTTGCACTGAGATGCAGTGCCTTAGACCACTGTGCCACTCAGGAGCAGAACAATAAGGAGTTGGGCTGTTATGCTGCATTCAGATTGCACAAGCTAGATAGCAAACTGGATGTCGTTTTCATTGAGAGAACGAAGGTGAATGCCATTAGACGCCATGGTATATGGTATTTTCCACCAGAGTTCAGATACTTTGCCATCTGCCCTAGCGTTGTTTTTAACCGGTTGTTGATTTTGTTACCCGAAATAACCATAGGAAAGCATACCATCCTTCTTGCTTGCTTTTAACTTCACCTTCTTTCTTGCTTTTTTGTTGAATTTTTTGTTGACCGTTGAATTGCAAAAGTAATTGAAGATCAAATCAAGCACTTCATGAGAGCCCTGGCAATCAGAGTTTGAGTGGAATAGGATCACGGTGCGCATCGAGAGCTCCTCATAGCTGATTGTTGCATTGAATGAAATAATTGTTCATAGAAGCTCATGTTGCACAACATTTCAATAGGCTATGCAATTGCATGAGGAAAGCGTTTTGATGGCCTCTATTAAAAAGAGGAGTTTCCCCATCAGCTAGGACTACTATATTTATTCTTCAACTTTTCTAATGTTAAGCACATTGCTACTCTTTAAAACCAGAGTAGCCCACCTGGCTGGCATGAAAATGAACTGCAGGAAAAGCCTCCTCCAGTCGCTATTCAAGTGCAAAGGCCTACGGATGATATGCACTTTTTCCGCTGCCACTGTGGTCCATTCAAAATCAAAACTAATTTTACACATTTTTAGTATACACTACCATTCAAAAGTTAAGTCACTTAGAAATGTCCTTGTTTTTGAAAGAAAAGCTATTTTTTTTGTCCATTAAAAAACCCATCAATTGATCAGAAATACAGTGTAGACATTGTTAATGTTGTAAATGACTAGTGTAGCCGGAAACGGCAGATTATAGAATATCTCCATAGGCATACAGAGGCCCATTATCAGCAACCATCACTCCTGTGATCCAATGGCACGTTGTGATAGCTAATCCGAATTTATCATTTTAAAACGCTAATTGATCATTAGAAAACCCTTTTTCAAGTATGTTAGCACAGCTGAAAACTGTTGTTCTGATTAAAGAATCAAACAAAGTAGTGAATAAAGGGTCTGTGTTACGTACGCCTCTAGGAGGGAACGCAACACCCTTCTACATCTCAACTCCCCAAGGAGTGAAAAAAAAGTATGTAATCGTAGGTGCAGGGGAAGGAAGACAGGGGCAGAGAAAAATACAGTTTACAGGGAATTTATTATTCCTAACACTTGGTAATGTGGACGGAACCAAAGCAAAGAAAGTAAATGTTAAGGAATCCCCTCTCCTACATGCCATTCCACTACTAACCTAACCTTTAGCACCACCTGGTGCGCTAACCAAAATACAGGTGGTGGTCCACCCAGGTATTACCTAACATTTAGCACCACCTGGTGCGCTAACCAAAATACAGGGGGTGGTCCGCCCAGGTCTTACCTAGTGTGCATAGAATAAATACTACGGGTTAAAAATGCCCAGAGGCCTCTTGCCTAAACACTTCCAAGGTGTGTTTCCCTTACCCCCCTGGGAACAAATGAAACAGAATAATTTACCAATACTCTAAATGTGAAATTTCAATAACCACAAACACTAAGTCCTATTAGCGTACACATACCTCTGAAGGAGTGGCTACAAAATAATACAAAAACAACTTTCACTGACCGCCACAACAACCAACACAGGACATAAAAAATAAGCTTTTCCCTCTGATGAAGGAACACTGGCTTTTATCAAGCTGGAGAAGGAGTTGGTAATTGAAGAAACAGCTGTATCCCCTGACGAGAGGGAGGGGTCAGAGCTCCAATCAGCAGTGGGGCTGACCAATCAGCTGCGATTGGAATCCAGGAAGCCATTTCCTGAAATAGACACACATACAAAGCCACAACAACACAGAACCTGGGGAACGTAACAGTCTGAATAATTATGTAAATGTGATATTTCACTATTTTTGTTTTGTCATTATGGGGTATTGTGTGTGTAGATTGACAAGTGGAAAAAAAACTATTTCATCAATTTTAGAATAAGGCTGTAACATAAAATGTGAAAAAAGTCAAGGGATCTGAATACTTTCCCAATGCACTGTACTTACACCGACATCCCAACACACACATTATCTGCGGACACATGCATACTGGTGCCTCACATAGACACACACACACACACAAAAAAACTGCTGGTCTCATTGTAATTTACCTTTAATTAACATGAACACGCTTAGCATCTCTGGGCTTCCACACATAGCCTACAAACCATGCACTAATGAAAACCTTTTGAACATCTACATTTTAAAAAGTCTAATAAATCCATATAACATAGCCTACACCTTCACAATAAATCCATTATGTATATTAGACAGGTCTAAAGAAACATTATGATATGAAGAAAATGTAGTATATTTCAGAAGAACAGTATACTCTGAGTCATCCTTATGTTAGGCCTGATCTGGCTATGCCGTATGGCTGTGGGCTGTACTAGTTCATTTAGCAGGTCCTGATCTGGCTATGCCGTATGGCTGTGGGCTGTACTAGTTCATTTAGCAGGTCCTGATCTGGCTATGTTGTATGGCTCTGGGCTGTACTAGTTCATTTAGCAGGTCCTGATCTGGCTATGCCATATGGCTGTGGGCTGTACTAGTTCATTTAGCAGGTCCTGATCTGGCTATGCCGTATGGCTGTGGGCTGTACTAGTTCATTTAGCAGGTCCTGATCTGGCTATGCCGTATGGCTGTGGTCTGTACTAGTTCATTTAGCAGGTCCTGATCTGGCTATGCCGTATGGCTGTGGGCTATACTAGTTCATTTAGCAGACAAAATGTGCTCATAATTCCTGTGGCATTATTTTTTATTATTTTATAGTAAGAAGAAGATAATTTAACATAGCTGAATAAAATATAACTGATGTTTATATGTGCACATGCGGCTATTCTGTGCTGAGCAGATAACAAAGTGATCATGTCACGCTTGTCGTCGTAGAGAGAAAGGGACCAATGCGCAGCGGGTTTCATGCTCAACATATTTATTTATAAAATAATGCGAACACCACGGAAGAAAACAATAAACAAACTAACGACATGAAACAGTGAAAGCAGGCTCAACAAAAAGCAGTGCTCTCAAACAACTACCCACAAGTGACAAACAAAACACACACCTATTTATAGAACTCCCAATCAGAGGCAACTAGAAACACCTGCCTCCAATTGAGAGTCCAGCACCCAACCTACACATAGAAAAACTACCCTAGAACATACACATAGAAATACAAACATAGACCAGTGACCAAAAAACCCCGTAATACGTAAATAAACTACCCTCTGCCACGTCCTGACCAAACTACAATAACAAAATATCCTCTCTACTGGTCAGGACGTGACAGTACCCCCCCCCCAAAGGTGCATACCCCGGATGCACCTAACAAAACACAGAAAACCCCCAAAACAAACAGAAAAATCCCCCTAAACTAAAGGGAGGGAAGGGAGGGTGGCTGCCGTCAACGACGGCACTGTACTACACCCCCCCCTCCCCAACCCACCTATATCGGAGGCGGCTCAGGTGCGGGACGTGGACCCCGCTCCACCCTCGCCCACTTAGGTGGCGCCCCTGGCCGCGTCGGAGGACTGGTGGGCGACCCTGACTTCGCCCGGCTGGCGGGCGATTCTTGCTGCGTCCGGCTGGCGGGTGTCTCTGGCTGCGCCCGGCTGGCGGGCGGCGATGGCTGCGCCCGGCTGACGGGCGACCCTTGCTGCGCCCGGCTGGCGGACGACCCTGGCTGCGTCCGGCTGGCGGCGATGGCTGCGCCCGGCTGGCGGGCGGCGATGGCTGCGCCCGGCTGACGGGCGGCGATGGCTGCGCCCGGCTGACGGGCAACCCTTGCTGTGCCCGGCTGGCGGGCCGCTCTGGCGGCTCCTGACTGGCGGGCGGCTCTGGCGGCTCCAGACTGGCGGGCGGCTCTGGCGGCTCCAGACTGGCGGGCGGCTCTGGCGGCTCCAGACTGGCGGGCGGCTCTGGCGGCTCCAGACTGGCGGGCGGCTCTGGCGGCTCCAGACTGGCGGGCGGCTCATGCGGCTCCCGACTGGCGGGCGGCTCATGCGGCTCCCGACTGGCGGGCGGCTCATGCGGCTCCCGACTGGCGGGCGGCTCATGCGGCTCCCGACTGGCGGGCGGCTCATGCGGCTCCCGACTGGCGGGCGGCTCAGGTGGCTCCCGACTGGCGGGCGGCTCTGGCGGCACCAGACTGGCGAGGCTGGGCTGATGCACTAGAAGCCTGATGCGTGGGGCTGGTACAGGATGTGCCAGTCTGGGCACACGCACCTCAGGGCTAGTGCGGGGAGCGGGAACAGGCCGAGTCGTACTGGGTTGACGCACTAGAAGCCTGATGCGTGGGGCTGGTACTGGACATGCCAGCCTGGAGACACGCACCTCAAGGCTAGTGCGTGTAACGGGAAACAATGGACCGTAGAGGCGCACTGGCGGTCTTGAGCGCAGGGCTGGCATCACCCTACTGGCTGGATGCCCACTTTCCCCTGGCACATGCGGGGCGCTGGTACTGCGCGTACCGGCCTGAAAATACCCGGCCTCGCCACAGCACCCATCACCACAAAGCACGGGACCTGTCCAGTATGTCTCTTCCCAAAAAGGGTACGGGGAGCTGGCCTGGGGCTCCATCCTCGCACCGCCAAACTGCCCTTGTGCCCCCCCTAAAAAAATTATTGGGGCTGCCTCTCGGGCTCCCTTACCAGCCGTCTTCCCCAGTCCTCGCCAGATTTCCTCCGCTGCTTGGTCCTGTTGTGTTGGGTAGTTCTGTCACAGCTGTCGTGGAAGAGAGAAAGGGACCAATGCGCAGCGGGTTTCGTGCTCAACATATTTATTTATAAAACAATGCGAACACCACGGAAGAAAACAATAAACAAACTAACGCCATGAAACAGTGAAAGCAGGCTCAACAAAAAGCAGTGCTCTCAAACAACTACCCACAAGTGATAAACAAAACACACACCTATTTATAGGACTCCCAATCAGAGGCAACTAGAAACACCTGCGTCCAATTGAGAGTCCAGCACCCAACCTACACATAGAAAAACTACCCTAGAACATACACATAGAAATACAAACATAGACCAGTGACCAAAAAACCCCGTAATATATAAATAAACTACCCTCTGCCACGTCCTGACCAAACTACAATAACAAAAAATCCTCTCTACTGGTCAGGATGTGACAGATCATTTGAAACAACTCCTATATTTATTTACTTATGCAACTTTAGTTGTGATACAAACCTTAGGCTATCAGTAGCGGTACGTGGGTAAAATCACTGGGGGAAGTCAAGCCAGAAACAAAAGCCATATTACAACCTACTGTATTTGTTGTGATAATTGTGTTCTTTGCTCTATAACCTCTTAGTTCATATGTCTTTCTACTGTGATATATAGGCCTAAGGCAGAGACAATAAGAAGACACAGCGGCAGAATAAATTCAACCAGTCCTGCTTGTCATCACACAACCGGAGAGAAACATCTGTCTGGCGAAGTCCACAAATCCCTTTCCATGTAACAAATAGTTACAAGGCCTACAGCATGGTCAAGCAAGTTAATGTCGCTGACATTTTCAGATTACTAAACAACTACTGGTTTAGAACCACAGAGAGCTAAGTTAACGCTACAAGCTTGGCACACCTGGATTCTCTCAAGCTGCAGATCCTATCAAGCTCTGTCAAGTTGGATGGGGAGCGTCGCTGCACAACTACATTCAGGTCTCTCCAGAGATGTTCGATCGGGTTCAAGTCTGGGTTCGGGCTGGGCCACAAATGGACATTCAGAGACTTATATATATATATATTATTTGATACCGGTACGGTACATCTACTGTTGGTGTGTTTTAATTTCAACATTTCAGTATAAAAAAATGCACTCTCACATCTGAGCTATGGTGTTGCAGGGGCACGGTAGCAATTAGATAAATTGAAAGAAAAAAAGAAACATCCACACTGCTCTTCCAAGCATAACTTTTTTTTATTGAAGCTTACACGTCTACCTCTTGGCCTTAGTCAGAGCTTTGATCTCTACTAAACTAAATAAATAAATCATCCACTAAATAATCCATCTTTGATACAACATATTTGACTACATTTCTATAACGTTTTTCATAACAATCTCAAAGCACATCAAAATGAAAAAAAAAACAAGCAAGCAATACATCATTAGTAGCCTTGCTATAGCTGGCTAGGTCAACCAATACATCATTAGTAGCCTTGCTATAGCTGGCTAGGTCAACCAATACATCACCACTAGCTATAGTTAGTTACTGTAGATAATAAACAGAGACAGTAGCAGCTGCGTAAAAGGGGGGGGGGGGGGCAATGCAAATAGTCTGGCTAGGCATTTGATTAGCTGTTCAGGAGTATTATGGCTTGGGGGTAGAAGCTTTTCAGAAGCCATTTTGGACCTAGACTTGGCGCTCCGGTTCTGCTTGCCATGCGGTAGCAGAGAGAACAGTCTGACTAGGGTGGCTGGAGTCTGAACATTTTTAGAGCCTTCCTCTGACACCACCTGGAATAGAGGTCCTGGATGGCAGGAAGCTTGGCCCCAGTGATGTACTGGGCGGTACGCACTACCCTCTGTAGTGCCTTGCCGTCGGAGGCCGAGCAGTAGCCATACCAGTCAGGATGTTCTCGATGGTGCAGCTGTATAACTTTTTGAGGATCTGAGGAACCATGCCAAACCTTTTCAGTCTACTGAGGGGGGAATAGGTTTTGTCGTGTCCTCTTCACAACTGTCTTGGTGTGCTTGGACCATGATAGTTTGTTAGTGATGTTGACACCAAGGAACTTGAAGCTCTCAACGTGCTCCCCTGCAGCCCCGTCGATGAGAATGGGGCTGTGCTCGGTCCTCATTTTCCTGTAGTCCACAATTCTCTCCTTTGTCTTGATCACGTTGAGGGAGAGGTTCTTGTCCTGGCACCACACGGCCAGGTCTCTTACCTCCTCCCTATTGGCAGTCTCATCGTTGTCGGTGATCAGGCCTAAAAGGTTGTGTTGTGTCATCGGCAAACTTAATGAGGGTGTTGGAGTCATGCCTGGCCATGCAGTCATGAGTGAACAGGGAGTACAGGAGGGTACTGAGCACGCACCCCTAAGGGGCCCCCGTGTTGAGGATCAGCGTGGTGGATGTGCTGTTCCCTACCCTCACCACCTGGGGGCGGCCCGTCAGGAAGTCCACGATCCAGTTGCTGAGGAAGGTGTTTAGTCCCAGGGTCCTTAGCTTAGTGATCAGCTTTGGGGGCACTATGGTGTTGAACACTGAGCTGTAGTAAATGAAAAGCATTCTCACATAGGTGTTCCTTTTGTCCAGGTGGAACAGGACAGTGTGGAGTGCAACAGAGATTGCATCATCTGTGGATCTGTTGGGGCAGTATGCAAATTGGAGTGGGTCTAGGGTTTCTGGATTAATGGTGTTGATGTGGGCCATGACCAGCCTTTCAATGCACTTCATGGCTACAGACGTGAGTGCTACGGGTCGGTGGTCATTGAGGCAGGTTACCTTAGTGTTCTTGGGCACAGGGACTATAGTGGTCTGCTTGAAGCATGTTGGTATTACAGACTCAGACAGGGAGAGGTTGAACATTTTAGTGAAGACACTTGGCAGTTGGTCAGCGCATGCTCGGAGTACACGTCCTTGTAATCCATCTGGCCTTGCGGCCTTGTGAATTTTGACCTGTTTAAAGGTCTTACTCACTTCGGCTACGGAGAGCATGATAACACAGTTAACCGGAACAGCTGATGCTCACATGCATGTTTCAGTGTTACTTGCCTTGAATCGAGCATATAATTAATTTAGCTTGTCTGGTAGGCTCTTGTCACTGTGCAGCTTGTGGCTGTGCTTCCCTTTGAAGTCTGTAATATTTTGCAAGCCCTGCCACTTCCGATGAGTGTCGGAGCCGGTGTAGTATGATTCAATCTTAATCCTGTATTTATGTTTTGCCTGTTTGATGGTTCGTCGGAGGGCTTCCGGATTAGTGTCCAGCTCCTTGAAAGCGGCAGCTCTAGCCTTTAGCTCAGTGCAGATGTTGCCTGTAATCCATGGCTTCTGGTTGGTGTATGTACGTACGGTGACTGTGGGGACGATGTCGTCAATGCACTTTTTTAATGAAGCCGGTGACTCATGTGGTAAACTTCTCAATGCCATCAAATGAATCCCGGAACATATTCCAGTCTATGCTAGCGAAACAATCCTGTAGCTTAGCAACCACTTCATTGGACCAATTCCATATTGAGTGCGTCACTGGTACTTCCTGTTTGAGCTTTTGCTTGTAACCAGGAATCAGGAGGATATAGTTATGGTCTGATTTGACAAAGGGAGGAGCTTGTATGCGTCTCTGTGTGTGTGGAGTAAAGATGACCTAGAGTTTGTTGCCTCTAGTTGCACAGGTGACATCCTGGTAAAAAAAAAAGGTAAAACGGATTTCAGTTTCCCTGCATTAAAATCACCGGTCACAAAAAACGCCACCTCTGGATGTGCATTTTCTTGTTTGGTTATGACCCTATACAGCTCATTGAGTGTAGTGTTATTGCCAGTATCGGTTTGTGGTGGTATATAGACAGCTTCGAAAAGTATAGATGAAAACAAACTGAGTAAATAGTACGGTCTGCAGCTTGTCATGAGGTATTCTAAATCAGACAAACAAAATTTTGAGACTTCCATAATATTAGAGATTGCTCACCAGCTGTTTTTACCAAAGAGACACCCCCCTCCTCCCTTCGTCTTACCCGAGTCTGCCGTCCGGTCACGATGATGCATCTTCTCTCAATATCGCATAGAGCCCCCCAGACACACAAGCGCCCCCCTTGTCCCACTACCTCGGTACACATTCAGACCACAGTCATCCATCAGACATAGTTACTACACAGTAGCACCACCTCAACAGGTAGAGCTATCAGGGACTCAGTAGCAGAATTCCGGGTCCAGGAAGCTATCAGTGGCTCTGGTGCAGCATTCTAGGTCCAGGAAGCTATCAGGGCCTCAGTAGCAGCATTTTGGGTCCAGTAAGCTATCAGGGTCTCAGGTCATTATCAGGCAAGTCTCTGTGTGCCTTTAGGAGGCCCTGGTATGACTATTAATCCTACAGGGGGAATAGTAGACAATGAGACCAGGTAAATGGCCCTATTGAATGGTGTTATTGTGGGTGAGTCCCTCTGTCTCTGTGGTGCCCAGGACCTTCCACCACACTGAACAGATTAAAGAAATTAGGTAAAGAGACCTGCGAAGAGATGATCATGTGGTAGAGGAAAAAGAGACCCTCATTGTTTGCCCTCGCACGCCAAGACATAGTTCTACAATCCCTCCAGACATGCAATCCTATACAGTTCTACAGACAGCCTGCACAATGGCTGTTTTTGGCCATGCCCAGCTACGGCCCAGGAACAGTTTATAAAATCCCTCAAGTCATATTACAAGACATTTAGACATTTCTAACTTCAAAAATGAAAGATTATCTCTTGATGTCACGACTTCTGCCGAAGTCGATGCCCCTCCTTGCACGGGTGGTGCTCGGCCGTCGACGTCACTGGTCTTCTAGCCATCATTGATCAGTTTTTCATTATCCATTGGCTTTGTCTTGTCTTCCATCACACCTGTTTCCAATCCCATTAATTACTTGTGTATTTAAGCCTCTGTTTCCCCTCATGTCTTTGTCGGTGATTGTTTGTATGTTATGTTACGTGGGTTTGTGTATCGGTGTGCGATGGGTATCCTTTACCCATTTTTATTTTGTACTTTGGTTTTGGAGTTTGGTTTTAACTAAATACTCCATATTTAACCAACTTGGTTTCTCCTGCGCCTGACTTCCCTGCAACCTACATACACGAATATGACACTTGATGAACTATTGATTTTCTGGAATGTTTATTACCTCAGGTTAGATTCTTCCTAACATAGCTTCTTTCTCCTGTAGTTAGACATATCCATGGCTAGAACACATCTGGTCAGCATTTACGCTAAGAATAGAGAGGGCAACAAAACACAGGGCCATAAACAACCCTACGGGGCCACAGTCTGTGCCTCACTGATTCTCAGAAATTTGCTCTTTCTTCTTCTTTCTCTCCCTCTCTTCCTATCCTGTATATGCATGGTATATCGGGTGCAGTAGGTGTCCTTCCCTCCAGGACACCTACAACACCCGATGTCAAATGAAGGCCAAAAAGATCATCAAGGACAACAACCACCCGAGCCACGGCCTGTTCACCCTGCTATCATCCAGAAGGCGAGGTCATTACAGGTGCATCAAAGCTGGGCCTGAGAGACTGGAAAAAAGCTTCTATCTCAAGGCCATCAGACTCTTCAATTCTGTTAAATGGCCATCACTAGCACAGAGGCTGCTGCCTATATACATAGAGTTGAAATCACTGGCCACTTTATTAAATGGAACACTAGTCACTTTAATAATGTTTACATATTTTGCATTACTCATCTCATATGTATATACTGTATTCCATACTATTCTACTGTATCTTAGTCTATGCCACTCTGACATTGCTCGTCCATATATTTATATATTCTTAATTCCATTCCTTTACTTAGATTTGTGTGTATTGGGTATATTTGGTGAAATTGTTAGATATTACTTGTTAGATATTACTCCATTGTCGGAGCTAGAAACACAAGCATTTTGCTACACACGCAATATCATCTACTAAACATGTGTATGTGACCAATACAATTTGATTTGATATGCATGGTATATCCATGGCATATGCATGGTCTCTCGCCCATCTCAGCTCTCTCTCTCTACCCCTCTCTTTCTCTCCTCGGGGACCCCCAGATGTTTCACAGTTTTGTTGTAGCCCTGAACTAGCTCACCTGATTACTAATCAAGGGCTTGATGATTGGTGTCCCTGGACTAGATCACCTAATTCACCAATCAAGGGCTTGATGATTAGTTGACAAGTTGAATCAGATGTGCTAGCTCTGCAATAGTTCAAATGCATGGAACGGCTGGGGGTCCCTGAGGAGAGGTTTGAAAACCCGTGCTGTGCACATGTATTCAGGCCATTGGGTGAGTTATTACCTCCCATTAGGAGAGACTCAGGCCTGGCTGGTACACCCGTCAGTCTGTTTACTGTATTACAGGCCTGGCTGGTACACCCATCAGTCTGTTTACTGTATTACAGGCCTGGCTGGTACACCCCTCAGTTTGTTTACTGTATTACAGGCCTGGCTGGTACACCCCTCAGTTTGTTTACTGTATTACAGGCCTGGCTGGTACACCCCTCAGTCTGTTTACTTTATTACAGGCCTGGCTGGTACACCCGTCAGTCTGTTTACTGTATTACAGGCCTGGCTGGTACACCCATCAGTCTGTTTACTGCATTACAGGCCTGGCTGGTACACCCCACAGTTTGTTTACTGTATTACAGGCCTGGCTGGTACACCCCTCAGTCGGTTTACTGTATTACAGGCCTGGCTGGTACACCCCTCAGTCTGTTTACTTTATTACAGGCCTGGCTGGTACAACCCTCAGTTGGTTTACTGTATTACAGGCCTGGCTGGTACACCCTTCAGTCTGTTTACTTTATTACAGGCCTGGCTGGTACACCCCTCAGTTTGTTTACTGTATTACAGGCCTGGCTGGTACACCCCTCAGTCGGTTTACTGTATTACAGGCCTGGCTGGTACACCCCTCAGTCTGTTTACTTTATTACAGGCCTGGCTGGTACAACCCTCAGTTGGTTTACTGTATTACAGGCCTGGCTGGTACACCCTTCAGTCTGTTTACTTTATTACAGGCCTGGCTGGTACACCCCTCAGTTTGTTTACTGTATTACAGGCCTGGCTGGTACACACCTCAGTTTGTTTACTGTATTACAGGCCTGGCTGGTACACCCTTCAGTCTGTTTACTTTATTACAGGCCTGGCTGGTACACCCCTCAGTTTGTTTACTGTATTACAGGCCTGGCTGGTACACACCTCAGTTTGTTTACTGTATTACAGGCCTGGCTGGTACACCCTTCAGTCGGTTTACTGTATTACAGGCCTGGCTGGTACACCCCTCAGTCTGTTTACTGTATTACAGTCCTGGCTGGTACACCCCTCAGTCTACTGTATTACAGGCCTGGCTGGTACACCCCTCAGTCTGTTTACTGTATTACAGTCCTGGCTGGTACACCCCTCAGTCTACTGTATTACAGGCCTGGCTGGTACACCCCTCAGTCTATCTGGCAGCACATAAAAGGTTTGAGATTATGTTCCCTTCCCCTCTCCTTGTCTGAATCAAACCAGCTCTACAGGGTCAGATGGACTACTCTACCAATCATCATTAGCTCAGGAAATTACAGATGTCTTGCTGATATAAGCAATACGGGTGGAGCCAAGATGATTGGATGAGCTCTATGACTGATGACAGATGATACTGACTGAATGACCCTCGTTGGAGCCATACTGTACATCTGACCTCTCACGGAACAGAGGTCAAGTTCGGGGTCATGGTCAAGGGGTTTGGTCAGCGTCAAGGTCAGTCACAGAATGTCAGTGCTCTCAAACTGGTAGTGAAGGAGAGATAATTATACGTTTAAATCTCTGTGTTGAGAAACATCAAAACATACCTCTCTCTCATCCATGTGGACAAACACTGAAGGATCCAAGAGGAAAACAAACACATTCTTCCACTAAGCCCCTTTTCCCAGAACTTGGCATCCTCTCACTGTTTCTCCCACCTCTTATCCCTCTCCTGTGGAAACAACCAAAATAAGGGCTAATATAACATACACCGTTGAGATGATCCGCCAGGTAGGGAGGTTGAATTATTGCTACATTAAAACTCATTTAAATTGTGTTAAAGGTATTATCCTTTCTTAGCTGGATGTATGTATGTTTGGTAACGGTCTCTCTCTCCTTGCCAAACAGGTGTGTCTTATAAAACCCCTACCTGTGTGTTCTCTGGCTCTGCTGGGTAAGTAGAAACACATGGAGAAGCCTGTCATTTGACATACAGTACAGACCTCGTCTACAAGGACACTACAGTACAGACCTCCTCTACAAGGACACTACAGTACAGATCTCCTCTACAAGGACACTACAGTACAGATCTCCTCTACAAGGACACTACTGTACAGACCTCCTCTACAAGGACACTACAGTACAGATCTCCTCTACAAGGACACTACAGTACAGATCTCGTCTACAAGGACACTACAGTACA
Organism: Salmo trutta; assembly: GCF_901001165.1. NCBI lineage: Eukaryota > Metazoa > Chordata > Actinopteri > Salmoniformes > Salmonidae > Salmo > Salmo trutta. The sequence goes on along the minus strand of NC_042969.1, from coordinate 84,786,881 downwards.
GACCTCGTCTACAAGGACACTACAGTACAGACCTCGTCTACAAGGACACTACAGCACATAGGGCTCCCGAGTGGCACAGCGGTCTAAGGTACTGCATCTCAGTGCTAGAGGCGTCACTATAGACACCCGAATGCAGGCTGTGTCACAACCGGCCGTGATTGGGAGTCCCATAGGGCGGTGCACAATTGGCCCAGCGTCGTTCGGGTTAGGGTTTGGCCGGTGTAGGCCGTCATTGTAAATAAGAATGTGTTCTTAACTGACGCCGAGTTAAATAAAGGTAAAAAACCACATCCTCTACAAGGACACTACAGTACAGACCTCCTCTACAAAGACACGACAGTACAGACCTCCTCTACAAGGACACTACAGTACAGACCTCCTCTACAAGGACACTACAGTACAGACCTCCTCTACAAGGACACGACAGTACAGACCTCCTCTACAAGGACACGACAGTACAGACCTCCTCTACAAGGACACTACAGTACAGACCTCCTCTACAAGGACACTACAGTACAGACCTCCTCTACAAGGACACTACAGTACAGACCTCCTCTACAAGGACACTACAACTGATTCCCACTTACCGCTAATTAAGTTAAATTATATTTGCCAGCGGTGACAATTTCTACAGTTAGTTTTACACAATTCAACATCTTGTAACAAACCCATAGATGAAACTATGGGTTTGGTGGGGTGGCATGTGCATCAACTGCAGTTGCTCCAGGTTTTGTACATAATTAGATGCCATTGATGGTTGCTTTTTTCCCATGGTTTAGACAATTCACCGTTCATTTTAGTGTACTATTTAGTATGGGTGCTGCACTGATCATGTGTTGTGTTTAAATAACTTCTGTTTTAGGTTAGGAACCTGGAAGGGTTGATAAATCCACTATGGTATAATACTCAACCTGTTGATGTCACACTGGGACAACACTGCTCCCTGCTGGTGAGACAGACATTACTGTTCCCTACTGGTGAGATAGATATTACTGCTCCCTACTGGTGAGACAGATATTACTGTTCCCTACTGGTGAGATAGATATTACTGTTCCCTACTGGTTCTGATAGATATTACTGTTCCCTACTGGTGAGATAGATATTACTGTTCCCTACTGGTTCTGATAGATATTACTGTTCCCTACTGGTTCTGATAGATATTACTGTTCCCTACTGGTTCTGATAGATATTACTGTTCCCTACTGGTTCTCATAGATATTACTGTTCCCTACTGGTTCTGATAGATATTACTGTTCCCTACTGGTTCTGATAGATATTACTGTTACCTACTGGTTCTGATAGATATTACTGTTCCCTACTGGTTCTGATAGATATTACTGGTCCCTACTGGTTCTGATAGATATTAATGTTCCCTACTGGTGAGACAGACATTACTGTTCCCTACTGGTGAGATAGATATTACTGTTCCCTACTGGTTCTGATAGATATTACTGTTCCCTACTGGTTCTGATAGATATTACTGTTCCCTACTGGTGAGATAGATATTACTGTTCCCTACTGGTTCTGATAGATATTACTGTTCCCTACTGGTGAGATAGATATTACTGTTCACTACTGGTTCTGATAGATATTACTGTTCCCTACTGGTGAGATAGATATTACTGTTCCCTACTGGTTCTGATAGATATTACTGTTCCCTACTGGTGAGATAGATATTACTGTTCCCTACTGGTTCTGATAGATATTACTGTTCCCTGCTGGTGAGATAGATATTACTGTTCCCTACTGGTGAGATAGATATTACTGTTCCCTACTGGTTCTGATAGATATTACTGTTCCCTACTGGTGAGATATATATTAATATTCCCTACTGGTGAGATAGATATTAATGTTCCCTACTGGTTCTGGTAGCAGCAGAACTATACAGGCGAGATAGATATTACTGTTCCCTACTGGTTCTAGTAGCAGCAGCAGAACCATACAGGCGAGAAAGGGCGATAGGCAATGGTAAAATTGAATCGAGTGAATAACAGAGGCCTCCGAGCCGGGGAGAAGCGTCGCTAGTAGCGAGGTTACTGAGCGCCCAGGAGATTTCTGTTGTGGCTTTCTCCAGTAACGACTTTAACATCACTGGTTTCCTCCAAGGTCTGGAGTCCCTCCATCAGGTTCTGAAGTAGCTCCTCGTGTCTTTCAATAGTGGCTCCTTGCAGGGGAGACAGCGTTGTGGAGCTGGTCTGTGTCTGCTGGGTGAGTCATGGCCAGTTTGTACTATCACAACTTAGGATATGACCCAGATGGAGACACAGAGGCCGATAGTTCTGTTCTCAGAATATTTTTTATAACAAAGGGGCAGACAAAAAGGCAGGTCGAGGGCAGGCAGGGGTTTGTAGTCCAAGGCAGAGTCAAAAAGGGACAGAACGGCAGGCAGAAAGGTTGGAAACGGGGAGACTAGAAAACAAGAACTAGAGAGGCGGTAACATACGAAAAACACTCTGGGACGACCTGACAAGACAAGTCGAACTGGCAACAAACAAACAGAAAACACAGGTATAAATACTCAGGGGATAATGGGGAAAAATAGGAGACACCTGTTGGGGGGTGAAATGATCATGGTGTGACAAAGTTAGATTTGTTTTGGTTTGTTGCATTGAAAAGGGGCTGATATAAAGTTGATTCGATCATTGAAAAAACATTAATCTATACAGTGCACACTAATGGGGCAAAGTTCAATCTCTTATGACTGGCATTTCTTCTGTGTGACAGTGCAGGTGTGCTGCCTATTTACATTTTAGCAGATGCTCTTATCCAGAGCGACTTACAGTAGTGAACGCATACATTTCATGCATTTTTTTGTTTGTACTGGCCCCCCATGGGAATCGAACCCACAACCCAGGCGTTGCATACACCATGCTGGCGTTGCAAACACCATGCTCTACCAACTGAGCCACAGGGAATACATGACTTATCGCAGCGTATTCGTGCGATGCATCAACTAAAAAGGTATCAGAAACCATTGAGTAATTTTCGTCTCTACATTTGGAACACAACCAAGCTATTTTCAGTCATTTTAATCTAGCACTCCTAGGACACAAACAAAAGGTTTTGACATTCTGCACGTTTTTTTACCAAGACAACCTTCACACAATAAATATCCATCATTGTAGCCCTGTGTAAAACAACTCACTCCAGGACATGCATACAGTTTCAATTCAAATTTTCGAATCAAATTGTATTTGTCATATGTGCCATGTATAGTAGACTTTACAGTGAAGTGCTGACTTACAAGCCCTTGTAATGCATACACAGTTCGGCATTCTAGTCATTTTCCACAAGTGTATTCTGGCCCTCTCTGGTAGTTGTTTGGGGAGGCCAAGGCATGCAACAATAGGGCCCTCTCTGGTAGTTGTTTGGGGAGGCCCAGGTATGCAACAATAGGGCCCTCTCTGGTAGTTGTTTGGGGAGGCCCAGGCATGCAACAATACGGCCCTCTCTGGTAGTTGTTTGGGGAGGCCCAGGCATGCAACAATAGGGCCCTCTCTGGTAGTTGTTTGGGGAGGCCCAGGCATGCAACAATACGGCCCTCTCTGGTAGTTGTTTGGGGAGGCCCAGGTATGCAACAATAGGGCCCTCTCTGGTAGTTGTTTGGGAAGTCCCAGGCATGCAACAATAGGGCCCTCTCTGGTAGTTGTTTGGGGAGGCCAAGGCATGCAACAATAGGGCCCTCTCTGGTAGTTGTTTGGGGAGGCCCAGGTATGCAACAATAAGGCCCTCTCTGGTAGTTGTTTGGGGAGGCCCAGGCATGCAACAATAGGGCCCTCTCTGGTAGTTGTTTGGGGAGGCCCAGGCATGCAACAATAGGGCCCTCTCTGGTAGTTGTTTGGGAAGGCCCAGGCATGCAACAATAGGGCCCTCTCTGGTAGTTGTTTGGGGAGGCCAAGGCATGCAACAATAGGGCCCTCTCTGGTAGTTGTTTGGGGAGGCCCAGGTATGCAACAATAGGGCCCTCTCTGGTAGTTGTTTGGGGAGGCCCAGGCATGCAACAATACGGCCCTCTCTGGTAGTTGTTTGGGGAGGCCCAGGCATGCAACAATAGGGCCCTCTCTGGTAGTTGTTTGGGAAGGCCCAGGCATGCAACAATAGGGCCCTCTCTGGTAGTTGTTTGGGGAGGCCAAGGCATGCAACAATAGGGCCCTCTCTGGTAGTTGTTTGGGGAGGCCCAGGTATGCAACAATAGGGCCCTCTCTGGTAGTTGTTTGGGGAGGCCCAGGCATGCAACAATACGGCCCTCTCTGGTAGTTGTTTGGGGAGGCCAAGGCATGCAACAATAGGGCCCTCTCTGGTAGTTGTTTGGGAAGGCCCAGGCATGCAACAATAGGGCCCTCTCTGGTAGTTGTTTGGGGAGGCCCAGGCATGCAACAATAGAAAGTGAGTGAGTGACATATTCAGTCCCACGTGGTCAGAGAGTATCATCAGAACATGTGTTGTGTCATTATGTAACCATAACAGGACCCTCCCCCCCCTCTGTGCAAGGTCCCATATCCTTCCATAACAGGACCCCCCCCCCCTTCTCTCCGCGGGGCCCCATATCCTTCCATCTTGCCTGAGTGCCTCAGCAGTCTGGTACCTCTCTCATCACTCGGGCACCTCTCTCACCACTCGGGCACCTCTCTCATCACTCTGGTCCCTCTCTCATCACTCTGGTCCCTCTCTCATCACTCTGGTCCCTCTCTCATCACTCTGGTCCCACTCATCCCTCTGGCCTTTCTCATTCCTCTGGCCTGTGTTAGCCTGCAGGGCTACAGCTTATACAGCCTCGCCAGGCCTCTAGTGACCGACCCTCTCTCTGATCCTCTCTCCCTGTTGCAGGGCTCTGTGAGAAGAGATATCCTACCAGAGAGCTGGGTGAAGTTACTGCAATGTTTCCTAAACCCATCTAATCCTTTCAAATACGGGGCTAGGGGCTAGGAGGCAGACAGGGGTTTGATTTCTGACTGAGCACTGAAAGAAAAGGAGGATGAAAGCTTGTGGGCCTGCAGTGAGAGAACACTCTCGTTTCATTCAATTTTATTAGGATACCTGTCAAACACTACAATGAGCTGAGAGAGGTTTAAAGAGGACGAGCTGAGAGAGGTTTAAAGAGGACAGGCTGAGAGAGGATCATTGTAAGATGGAGGATCTTTTATTACAATAACTGACTTTGAGGAGGCACAACAACACACTCCTGTGGTCAATAGATGTGTTTATTTTTGTTTCCTACTTGACCATCATGTGTTTGTTAGTGGTTTCTATTTGGACATCATGTGTTTCTTGGTGTTTCTCTCTGGTCTCAGGAGGATGATGAAACACTTCGGAGCAAACAGACAGAACAGCAGCCCAAAGCTGGAAGCTAAGATGGCGAATATCTCCACAGCTACAGTGTACTTCCCAGGAGAGCTGACGTAGGCAGGGACGAAGGAGATCCACACGGCACAGAAGATCAGCATGCTGAAGGTGATGAACTTGGCCTCGTTGAAGTTGTCAGGGAGTTTCCTGGCCAGGAAGGCTAAGAGGAGACAGAGGGAGGCCAGCAGGCCGATGTAGCCCAGCACCAGAGAGAAGCCGACCACAGAGCCCACCTCACACTCCAGGACCACCCTCGGCCCCCGACCCTCTCTGCCGCCCCTCTCAGCCGGCCGGGGTGGAGCTAGGGTCAGCCACAGCACACAGATCAACACCTGTGGAAGGGAAAGAAGTTTGGAAGGAAATAGCAAGCACAGTCACCATAACAACAAAGAACATGGTCAGTGAAGGAAATAAATCAATTCCAATAGAATATAGTAAAAACTAGATGTTCACCTGGATGAGTGTGCAGATGGAGATACCCATCCTCTGCTGAGCTGGGCTGAAGTATCTCATCAGGTTCTCTCCAGGCAGAGTGGCCCTGAAGGCCACCAGCACCACCACAGTCCTGCTGAGCAGACAAGAGATGCAGAACACAAAGCTTATACCAAACAGGGTGTGTCTCAGCATGCACGTCCACGGCTTCGGCCGGCCAATGAAAACCAGTGCACACAGGAAGCAGAGCTTGAGTGACAGCAGGAGCAGGAAGCTGAGCTCAGAGTTGTTGGCTTTGACCTGAAATGAGACAGAGAAGTAAAATTTAGACTGAGTAACATCATACATCTCATCCTTATGTTACACAATTCGGTAACATTTCGCTATGCCACAAGCAGTTAACTACACCTGCAATAGCATCTGTTAAATATGTGTATGTGACCAATTACATTTGCTAAATATGTGACCAATAACATCTGCTAAATATGTGACCAATAACATCTGGTAAATATGTGTATGTGACCAATAACATCTGTTAAATATGTGACCAATAACATCTGTTAAATATGTGACCAGTAACAAATGCTAAATATGTGACCAATAACATCTGCTAAATGTGTGACCAATAACATCTGCTAAATATGTGACCAATAACATCTGCTAAATATGTGACCAATAGCATCTGCTAAATATGTGACCAATAACATCTGCTAAATATGTGACCAATAGCATCTGCTAAATATGTGACCAATAAAATCTGCTAAATATGTGACCAATAACATCTGTTTAATATGTGACCAATAACATCTGCTAAATATGTGACCAATAACATCTGTTAAATATGTGACCAATAACATCTGTTAAATATGTGACCAATAACATCTGCTAAATATGTGTATGTGACCAATAACATCTGCTAAATATGTGACTAATAACATCTGTTAAATATGTGACCAAGAGCATTTGATCTGAACTGATACTCTGAGTCGATATTCATGTGAAATAAGGGATTCCCCTCGAGCACACCCACAAATTGGGAAAAAGAAACATTCTTTCCTAATGACCCCCTATGTAAAATTACCAACTTTATCGTCAAATTTGTTGTAAAACAGATACAACAAAACATGCCGAAAAAGCTGCCATGTCGTTCCATGTACACGTAACAAGGTTAGCCTGCGAGAAGAGTCGCTTGGCTTCAGGCTATTTGGTGTGGGAGAGTGGGAAATGTGGTGATCCGGTATGTAGGCTAAGTAGGCTAAATACAGCTATTTGTGTGAAAAACATTTTTATCACAGGTTAAGATATTTAACTTGTTTAGTCCGATTGTAACTCCACTCACTACTTGTAGTTGTACAGATGTTATCTCAATGAGAAAAACCTGTATAAATAAATGTTAAAAAAATAAATATATATATATACCCTTTGAGTGTGTGTATATATAAATATATATATACAAAGTATACCAACTGATGTGGCTCATGCAATGGAATGTATTTTTTGCAATGTCAGTTGAGTTGACTCAACAAATCATAGCACAGACTGAAGGGTACACTTCCAGCTTTTAATTCCTGGCATTGGTACACACAAAGGGTACATTCGTAAATTCACTCTGGAGTGCCAGAGAGCGCTGAGAGTGCGCTCTGGGCGTTCGTAAATTCAGAGCACTGTCAGATTGTCTGTTGGTAAATTCAGAGAGCGTTTAGAGAACACACTGGATGCTCTGGCTGAAAAGTAGGGTTGATCCGAGCATTCTGACCTCACAACGGCAGTCAAGCACCCAAGCTAACTTGCTAACGTTAGCTAGTTTCCTAGCTACTTCCAGACATAAATGAGAGAACAACTCACTCTGACCATTTTATTTGCCCTAGCAAAGCTGCTTAGGCTGCTTTCATGTTATCCAGTGTGTTGGTGACTGCAACTGGGTTGCTGGTAACAATTGAATTAAGCTATTTAGAATCAGAGGAGAGTGCTCTGAAATCGGAGTAGATTAGCCAGAGTGAATTTTTGAACGCATCCAAAATGTCTCCCAGTCCATTCGTTATGCCATCATTGACTTGAATGGGGACGCACGTTCTATTCATTGTATTTCTATGATCATATGATTCAACTCACCAGGGGCGTATGGCGGTGGTAGAAGAAGGTGGCCAGGGCACCAGCTGTGAGCGTTGCCCCGGAAACTGAGATGACGGACAGGATGACGCCCATTGTGTCACTGTAGGAGAGGAAGTCCACCAGCTGTGGGATGCAGGCCGTACGATCTGGGTTGGACCAGAACCGCTCTGGACACCTGATACACTCAACTGACCCTGACAGAAATGGAACAGAAATCAAATGTCAGAATCAGAACCAGTCAGGACCAGGACCGGTCAGAATCAGGACCAGTAAGAATCAGTACCAGTCAGAATTAGGACCAGTCAGAACCAGGACCAGTCAGAACCAGGACCTGTCAGAATCAGGACCAGTAAGAATCAGTACCAGTAAGAATGGGGGCCGGTCAGATTCAGGACCAGTCAGAACCAGGACCAGTCAGAATAAGGACCAGTCAGAATCAGGACCAGTCAGAACCAGGACCAGTCAGAATCAGGACCAGTCAGAACCAGGACCAGTCAGAACCAGGACCAGTCAGAATCAGGACCAGTTAAAACATGAATTGGAATGAGAAAAGCTGATAGACTACCTGTTGTGTTGCTGATCTCTCCCTCAGCGCAGGACAGACAGTCAAAGCAGCACACAGGCCTCCCCTTCTGTACCGCATGCCTGGAACCAGGGGGGCAGGCAGCACTGCATATAGACACAGGGACCTACCCGACGGTGTGGTGGACACAGTGATCATTATCATTATCATCATCATCACTATTATCACCATTATTACACACACACACACACATATACACACACACACATATACACACACACATAAATACACACACACACACACGTTTGCTGGGCCCCTCTGGGGACTAGGTGAGGAATCTGACCACATAAATATCTCACATTCAGTATCATGTTGATGACAGAGCTTTCTGTCTGACCTAACATTCAGTATCATGTTGATGACAGAGCTTTCTGTCTGACCTAACATTCAGTATCATGTTGATGACAGAGCTTTCTGTCTGACCTAACATTCAGTATCATGTTGATGACAGAGCTTTCTGTCTGACCTAACATTCACCTGTAATTTGGTGTTTTTTTCTGTCTTTCTCTTTGCTGTATGTCTGCCTCAGGGTGAGAAACTAAACAAGTCTATCTATCTCTCTCACACACACACGCACGCATGCAGATACACAAACACACACACACACACACACTCTGCTCTCTGCCTCAGAGAAACCTAGCTAAATGATACTCACCTCGTCTCCGCTGCCCCCTCCCCACACCACTTTCTCCATATTGATGTGAAACTGGTCGTCCACTCCCACTGAAGACAGAAAATGGCCGACCTGGACAAACTCTGCTGTCCCCTCGGGGGTCACATGCCAATTGATGATGTCATAAGAGCCAGGCGGATCACCATTTATGTCGAAGTGGAACAAATCCCCCACAGGGGTACTGAAGTTCACTCTCCTCAGATAATGAACAATCTCAAAGACAAAAGGTTTATTGAAACAGGATTAAGAGTTAGAACCAGTTGTGGCTTTGGGTCTTTAGTACTCAACCCTTATAAAGTGTTTCCACTGTATCCTGACTGGAAACATTAGTGTTGTTAACCTGAAAACAGATCAACATGGTATTGTCACCTGGCTGGGCTGAAGCTTCCTGATATCAGGGCACCGTCCACTATTAAAGGGTCCCTCCCCTGGTCGACAGGCCACCATGTCCTGAATGGCGTGGGCGATGGCGTAAACAGCCTTGTACACATTGTAGCTGGCTCTCAGCTGAGACACATCAGCGTACTGGCTCTCCCCTTCACCTAGGATTGACACTTCATTTTACTGAGACAACATCGGGAATGGATCAGGACACAAAAACAGAGCATTAGTTGTAAACTCTCACTCACCTATGACCTCTGAACCAGTACACTGTCGCCGGGACGACGGGGTCGTGCTGAGGTCAATCCCTAGAGAACACCCAAAAATCTCCTCCCACAATTCCCTAAGGAAGGGGTCGGATTTCTGGTAGTCCCCATCAGGACGGAGGCGTGTTAGGAAAGGGCCCAGGCTGGGAATGACAGCTTTCTTCAGGGCAAATCCAATAGTCCCGGCAAGAGAGGGCAGGTTTTTTGGGGAAGAGAGAGTAGAGTAGGTGACCCAGGCCTCCGAGGCGATCCACTGCCTATCTGTTATGTTCTGACGGACAACCTCTTCCATCAGGACCTGAAGAATGAGATGGTTGAAAAGATCAAGATAGTCAAGTTGAAGTACATGATTATCAATAAGAAAATACTTGTCTATAAAGGGCGTCAAGATATGGTAGGCCAAAACACTGCTACAGTTGTGTAACAAATACTTAACAATACTCTGACCAGTAACTGATTACCCGTGCATCCTGAGAGATAGCGAATGTCACCACCACTTTGGCAGTAGATCCTCTGATGGTGTCCACGATGTGCTTCATCCGTCTCTGAGATGGTACCTTGGGGATGACCATCAGTGAGAGAGAGGGAAGAGAGTCAGAGAATATCAGAGAGAGTGTTTCTATTTTGGATTAGTGGAGGGGGGGGGAGCAGAGTCAAAGAGAGACAGAAAGAGAGAGTCTATTGTCAGATCATCAGAGTGAGGTCGTACCTTGGGGATGACCTCTGCGTAGGCGACACAAACCCCAGATCCCTGGAGATCTTGGAGAAGCATCTGAACCCCAAACTTTCCATAGTCATCATCCCCTGACACCAGCCCCACCCACTCCCAGCCCAGCTGATGCAGCAGCCTGGCCATGCCCAGAGCCTGGAAGGCATCGCTGGGTATCGTACGGAAGAACGACGGGTACCTCCAGCTGTCACTCAAACACGCACAGGAGGCAAAGTAACTCACCTGGGAGAGAACAGAGAGAGTCAGGGAGAATAAGAATTTGTAAGACTCAGAAAGCAGAGGGAGAGGAAAAGTGAACATAGAGAGTCATCAAGATAGATATATGAATTTAATGTGTAAGAGTATTATCGAAGTAGATATTTGAATGTAATGTGTAAGAAAGTCATCTAGATAGATATTTGAATGTAATGTGTAAGAAAGTCATCTAGATAGATATTTGAATGCAGTCTGAAAGAACGTCAACATCTCTTTCCATTCCATTCTGTAATCCAACCGCATGCCTCACCATGGGTAAATCAAACGGCCCGAGGGTCTGTGCCACCACGATGGAGGCTGAGGAGCGGGCATCACCGATGATGACGGGCACCTCAGGGGTTGCTCCACACTCTGTGCCCGCCACAGAGGCCTCCTGGCCGGTCACCATGGCTAGGGTTGCCCCCAGAGTGGTACCCTCGGCCAGGCATGTGTCAGCAGCCAGGAACCCCAGGGTGAGGTTAGGAAGGAGGACTGGGTCACGGTTAATCTCCTCCACCGCAAAGATCATAGTCTGGAGCCAGCGATAAGCACGCTGGTAGAAACTGACAGATGACAGATGGAGGAAGGGAAGAGACAGGGAGAGAGGACGTAACTTAATACACTTTACATGTGAAAACAATGACACAAAGCTGTCATCACACATCACTTCGGAGTTGCGTACATTGTACATGTCACATTTCCCTCAATACTCCTGAACTCCTGCTCTGGCAGAGGGGCTTCCACATGGATTGGGAACAGGCCCCCAATGACCACATCTCCTGCCCGATAAACACTGCCCGAGATGGAGTTAGCCATCAGGCGACAGGCCCCCCCTCCACCTCCAGACTGACCCCAGACAAACCCAGGGACTGTGAAGCAGCAGAGCAGCCACAGCCAGCCACAGAGGCACATCACCTGGATAGAGACAAGGTCGAGGACTGGGAAAGTCCGTCACCTGGAGGAGAGAGATCAAACCAAGATTTTACAGACAGAACACTGAGTAAATAGAATGACATGAACAAAAAAACGCAATCAATTAAGAAATACACCATACACCACGACACCTGTAACCAGACATTTGTAGGAAACAACAGTGATAGACACACAGAAGAATATGTTCCATCTCTGCACTACCTATCAACAGTAAACCTTCTCCTGGTGAGAGAGACAGACAGTCAGACAGTCAGACAGACAGAGAGGATGAGTGTCTGTCAGTCTAGCATCTCCTGCAGAGAGTGAAAGAGGGAGAGGAAGAGGAGAGAAGGGGAGATGCTGATATAGGGAAAAATGAGCCCCCGGCTAAAAAACAGGCACACAGCCATCAGGGGGTGCTTGTAGGGACGGGAGGGGTAGGAGGGGGTTAATTGGTGCTTGTTATTGGAGGATAACTTGGGGAACAGGTAATTGAGGGTAATTGGACAAAGCCTATGAGGGTGATGTTATTGAAGGTATTGTAGTAGGAGAGGAGAATCAGCGTCTGTTCTTCAACAACATCTGATGTTACATCATACTTTATTCATTCTTATGAATGATTGTCTTTATAAAATACATGTGACTAAATGGAGTAGCCCTTTCCTGCTGTCAAGTCACCTAGTGGCCTCATGGGTGGAATGTTATTCACTTTTTTCACAGTTTCACAAATAAAAAGCAGCCGAAAATCCGGTGTTTTATGTCAAATGGTTTTGTTAAATTTCAGTCCTCTGTGATGTATATAAAGTTGAATATTGGGATGAAATCTCAAAATGGAATACATTTCAACTCTATATCTGACATGGTACAGGATAAAAAAAAATGTAAGCCCATAACCACGTGTGTGAAATGGATACATTTGTCCCAAAGTAGATTTGTTTTAAGACTACCAAGAAACCCCGATTTAGCCCACTGCAGTGAAAAGAGAAAGAGGAGAGGAGAGGAGAGGAGAGGAGAGGAGAGGAGAGGAGAGGAGAGGAGAGGAGCCTTTTAAAGTGTGTTAAATTATGGGTTAAACATTTTTGTCGAATTTTACAAAAATCATGTAATCAAAGGTTATAATGTTTTTACTGTAGTCATCTGCAAGTTTCTGCAGTTGCTCTTCACCAACTTCATCCTGCAGCCATCACCTGCATAGTGGGAGGTTCTATCGTCAACCAATCATTGTTTGTTTTGTTTGACCCATGTGAATGAGACCAAAGACATGACTGAAACAGGAACCAGCTCTGCCGTGATTCAAGTATACGGTGGACATACAATTCAATCTGATATTATTGTCTCTCTCTCACTAACTGATTGTACAATATACACACATATGCAGGGCCGGCTCTAGCCTTTTGGGGGCCCTAAGCAAGATTTTTTTGGAGGGAGCCCCCCACTTCGCACAAAATTAGTTGGGGGGGGGGGGTTCCTGAATATTCATTAATCTGGTTGAGCCTTCTTGAGTGCATGACATCACACATATAGTATCCAGTTTTTGTGGTGGAATCATATCTAACAGCGGGTTAGATATGATTCCACCATAAAAACTGGCTACTGGTTCGTTTCCAGCCAAAAATGCTCAACTCATGTATAGTTTTTTCTGTGACCAATGCATTTAGAAGATAGGCTTCAGGAGCGATGGTAGCTATGTCCCAAGAGTCCAGCTAACGTTAGCTAGCTAGCGTCAGGAATTAGCATTTTGCTTGCTAGCTGAGCTGTTTTCTAAGAAAACTGCTGATATGAATTAAACAATGTAGCTAGATCCTCGGCGACAAGGTTTTTGGGGCGCGGGAATGTCAGATTTGTATTTAGATTTTATATTAACTGTCATTGAAGTTGTTGGTTACTACTGGAGATATTGTCCGACTTCTTTTTTGTTTTAGTAAGGGCTCAAAAGTGACATCACGCATTCAAGTAGGCTCAACCAATCATGCGACATGTTCTATGTCGAGACTCATGAATATTCGTGAAAATGCCCCCCGCATTCCTACAGAAGGAAATTTCGTCCACCTCACATGCAAAACATTTTAGTGCCCCCCCCCCCTCCTGGCGGCACAGAGAACAAATTGCAATTTCAAGTGATCTTCCTGCAATTATACACATTTGCCATTGGGCTGATTTTTTGTTGTTGATATAACAGGATTCCATCTTATTCCGGTATTGTCTGTTTGTCTGTTTGATGGCTCTTCTGTAGCGGGACTTCTGGTATGCATTCGTTTCCTCAGCCGTAGCCTCTGAGTTGGCTGCGATGTCCCTGTGAGGGGTAGCTCTGTCAGTAGTAAGTAGGATAATGCACAAGAATGTTTTATGCCCATGATTTCAGACCTAAATGTCAAAGGTCACATAGATGTATGCACTTAAAGTCAGTCAGTTAGTTAAAGGACTCTCAGACCATGAGAAACACGATTCTCTTGTCTGATGAAACCAAGATTGAACTCTTTGACCTGAATGCCAAGCGTCACGTCTGGAGGAAACCTGGCACCATCCCTACGGTGAAGCATGGGGGTGGCAGCATCATGTTTTTCAGAGGCAGGGACTGGGAGACTAGTCAGGATCGAGGGTAAGATGAACGGAGCAAAGGACAGAGAGATCTTTGATGAAAACCTGCTCCAGAGCGCTCAGGACCTCAGACTGGAGGAAGGTTCATCTTCCAACAGGACAATGACCCTAAGCACACAGCCAAGACAAGGCTTTGGGACAAGTCTCATAATGTCCTTGAGTGGCCCAGCCAGAGCCTGGACTTAAACATCTCTGTAGAGACCTGAAAATAGCTGTGCAGCGACGCTCCCCATCCAACATGAGAGATCTTGAGAGGATCTGCAGAGAAGAATGGGAGAAACGCCACAAATACAGGTGTGCAACATTTGTAGCGTCATACCCAAGAAGACTTGAAGATTTAATCGCAGCCAAAGGTGCTTCAACAAAGTACTGAGTAAAGAGTCTGAATTCTTATGTAAATGTGACTCATTTCTGGAAACTAGGCGTATGTCGCTCGTCATTACTTCACAGGAGAGCCATTTGAACGTAAACTTTTTGGCAGAAATGCCTTCTGGAGCATGTGAACTTTCATGTGCATTAATAACAAACTTGTATGCCATCTGTAAATACTAATACAATTGTTAAATTATGAGCCTAGTTGGTATAGCCACAGAAAAAGACGGGGACCTTCCCGCTAGCCAAAATCTGGCATTTGAGTCAATAAGAGAACACACAGAAGGCTGTTGTATAAAACACCTGTCTCTGGATTACATCTTCAAACTAAGGCAACCGTGGCATCCGTGATAGAGAAGGAGAAGTGTCCATCCATGTATGCGGATAAAATAGTCTAGCTAGCTTCATTTTCAGATATTACACGTTTCTAATTTTGTCCGAAAGTTGTTTTCATTTCAAGTTAAAGCATCCTGTTAGTCAGCTAGCTAACGTTAGCTGTCTGGCTCGCTAGCTAACGTTATGTGTATGATCTGTGTAGTAATATTATTATTATTATTATTTGCATTGCTAGCTCTAGCCTAACGTTATCTAGCTAGCTAACATTGAACCTGGTTGGTTAGCTATCTATAGATTAATGCAGGGTAGTAACGTCATGAGTCAGGATTACAGGTAATTGTTTAGATAAATAGCTAGCTACATGTCAAAACAAAATAATCCACTATGCAAGTATCTCTGACTTCAGAGCACTCGTCTGAGTGTGCCAGAGCGCAGAAAAACTGACAAATTTACAAACGCTGAACACCTATTGAATATGGCTGTTGTCAGTAAACATTGTCAAAAAAGCGTCATTAAATTGTTACCAGCAGTACAATTGCAATCACCAACTCTCTGGATAACATAAAACAGCCTAAGCAGCTCTGCTAGGGCATGTCAAATTGTCCGAGTTTGGGTGGGGGCTAAAACTTTAGAGGGCTAATTTTGAGTTTGGGGGGGGGGGGGGGCTAAAGCTTTAGAGGGCTAATTTTGAGTTTGGGGGGCAAAGCTTTAGAGGGCTCGTTTTGAGTTTGGGTGGGGGCTAAAGCTTTAGAGGGCTCGCTTTGCATCATTCTATTGATGTTTTGCCAGCTTGTGAAGTTTCTCATATTCAGATGTAGGCTGATGAACTTTATTTTGAAAACTAGATTTTACTAAACTCTCTAGCGGAGTTATTCTGCAGGAGAGATGTGTTAGATACTTAGTTCATGTCAAGTTATATACCGATACACCAAGATACTATGTGTAGTTTAGATACTTGGTAGTTTATATACTTCCTTCGCAGGCTGGGATATTATATACCGGAATATTCTTTAGCCTCTAGGGGACACCTTCAAGATATCAATCCTGTTAGCGGGATTCTTTGACAACATCCGGCGAAATGTAACATTAAACATTATTGAAAATACAAGTGTCTTACAACATTCAAAAGAATAGAATATTGGTACTCAAACTCCGTTGTCCGATTTAAAATAGCTAATACAGAGAAGAAATGGTGTGCTTTTCTTTGAGAAGAGCGATCAACAACAACAAACTTTTTCCGCCATGACAGGTATGACACATTCACATCCGACGGTAAAAATATGACTTACATTCTGATATCTTGCTCTTATTTCTCATCCTGGGGTTCCCAGTGATCAAATGAAGTGCTGTTTTCTTTGATAAAATCAATTTTTATAGCCTAACACGAAACATTTTGTAAACCGCTTGTGTCGTGAATTCCGTGTCTATCAACTTTTGATGAAGCATTCGAAGTAATTACACACACTAAACATACATTTATCTAGTCACGGTTGGTTTCATTGCAATCCTCTGGATGTTTGTAATACAGCCGAACATGATGGTTCTTTTTGTGGGGCATATTGACCGAAAGGAACTGATTTGAAGACAACGAGCAATGACATCTTTGTGCACAAATAATATTAGCGATGTTTCGTTGATTGACTGTATTTCTGTCCAATGGTCACTGATCTTCTTGAAATCTAGCTTGGTAGATAGCCAATGAGCTGAGGTAAACGGCAGTATGTGATGGTTATGGGTTGGATGACCAGCCCTTGTCAGTAAACGCACGTGTAACGAACTTCATTCGCCATTGAAGATCAGACTTGTTGCAGGCACACGCCATTACGCACAGTTGTATTTTGTGAAGAGTAGTTTCAGCGATTGTATAGAAAACATGGCGAATAAATCTGGAAAAGCGAAGTCAAAGGCTAAGTATACTGCGTACACCTGCAATATTATACAGATTTGCAAGACATTTTAGAAGAAATAGATAGGGAAAGTGAGCCCGAATATTTACTTGATGATGAATCTTTGAGTGACCATACCTTTGATTCGGAGGCTGAGGAAATGTTTCTGCAAGGAGAGGACATTGTTCTGGATTGGTAAGTGCTAATGCCGTTGTTTGAAATATAAATAATTTGATATTTTTGGGCAAAATATTTTTTTTTGTGGAATTTATAGAAATATAATCAGTAATGAAATGTGTAACACACTATGTATTGCCAAAGTACACATTGGCAATACAAAGTGTGTGTATGACCCATAACCTGTGTGTTTGTTTGGGTGGATGTGTGTATGTATGTATTACATTTTTTATAAAAATGGAATGGAGTAGAACAGCAAACACACACATGGCCACTGTTGGGGGAGGGCAGGCAGGCCCACAACAATGGCCGTAGTTGAATGGAACAGCACTTCACCATAGTGACTGTGACATAGTGACTCTGCTCTATATAATACACATCTGTATATTTTACGTGATGATACAAGGCTCATACATAACAAATCGTTTTTGAAATGTTTTCTTTCACAGTGGTAGTGACTCTGACTGGGAGCCCCCGGTGCCAAGGTGCCCATCCCCCGATGAAGCTGCCCATCCCCCCCCCCCCGGCCATCTAGAGGTGGGAAGATGTCAAAGAAGCGGAGGAAGGGAAGCGTGGAACCTGCTGGCAGAGAGGTAGATGGGCGTTGACACTCTGTGCTGGAGGAGGATGAAGATCAAATTTCACCAGTATTTTGGCTGAAAAGGCAGCCAGGGCCACAACTAGACATGACAGCAAAGTACAGCCCCCTTCAACTATTTCAGCTGTTTTTCACCCCGTCAGTTATTGATTCACTTGTATCTAACACCAACAAGTATGGAGCAAAAAAAGCAAGCAGGCAAGAAAGATGCATTTTCATGCAAGACCTTTTCTGCTTCCTTTCGATTGTCATTTACATGGGGCTGGTGAAGCTAAAATCCCTCAAGGCTTACTGGAAAACAGCCCCGCTCTATCAACTGCCTTTCCCCCCCACTGTCATGTCCTGTAAAAGGTTTTTATCTATCTTACGGGCGCTTCACATCAGTGACCCTAAAGTTGATGAGGCCAATGACAAGAGGAGAGGCACCGCAAGGTTTGATAGGCTCTGTACAATTAAACCTCTCAACCCCAGCATGATTGAGGCCTGCAAGACTTATTTTCAGCCCGCCCAGAACTTGTCAATAGATGAGAGGATGGCAGCCTCAAAGGCCAGAATCGGTCTAAAACAATATATGCGGAACAAACCAATAAAATGGGCATACAAACTGTTTGTTTTGGTCGATTCTGTGTGTGCGTACACCTGCAATATTTTTTTTACGAGGGGAAAAGCAGTTTTGCGACCGGTAAGGGACTAAGTTATGATTCTGTCATAGAGCTGTTGGATTTTAAACTTCTGGGGAGTGGCTACAAACTCTTTGTCAACAATTTTTACACAAGCCCTACCCTGTTCACAGACCTCAGGAAGCTGAATGTGTGGGCTTGTGGCACCATTCGTACCTTCCGAAGACGAAGGTAAACGACATGCCTCTTGAGCGTCTCATCCCGTTAGCGGGATCATTTTCCAGCGAAAAACTCCTAGCGACATTAGCATAACGAAATTCAATATTTTTTTTTTTCCAATAGGACTGTCTCATATCGTTTTATAGATACACCTCTCTTGAATCGACCCTCGTTGTCCGATTTCAAAAAGGTTTTACAGGAAAAGCACAACATTAGATTATGTTAGAGGAGTACATGGTAAAAGTAGCATCATTTGAATTTTCCGACCAACCACATGCATCACAAATAACCAAAAAACAGCTAAATACAGCACTAACCTTTTACAAACTTCATCAGATGACACACCTAGGACATCATGTTACACACAGCATGCATTCTTTTGTTCAATAAAGGTCATATTTCTATATAAAAACAGCATTTTACATCGGCGTCTGACGTTGGCTAACTATTTTCCCATAAAATGCGTCCCGGGAAACAGTGCTACAATTTACTAAATTACTATTCGAAAACGATTTTTTTATTTTATATTGTCAATCTAAGATTTATAGATGAATATCTCTTGAAAACACCTGTCATAACAGATTTTAAATTAACTTTACAGGGTAATCACACTTTGAGATAAAAGGGGATGCGATACTCAGAAAATGAGCTAGTAAACCTAGCTCGGCGCCATCTTGGAACAATCGCATATCACATCTGATCTTGTATAATATTGTCAATAATCCCTTACCTTTAGTTGTCTTCATCAGAAAGCACTTCCAGGAATCCCAGGTCCACGACAAATGTATTTTCGGTCGAAAAAGTCCATCCTTTATGTTCCATTAGCTTGCTGTTGTTAGCGCGTCTGAAGGCTGTACCCAAATGCTGATCCGGGCGCGGGACTGCGGTTTCGAAAAATAACTTTTTTCCCTCCTTTAGGTTCGTTCAAACATGTCAAACATTGTATAACATTAATCTTCAGGGCCTGTTTCAACAAGAGAGCCAATAAGATTCGAGTGGGACAATTGCATTGTGTTTCAAAACGTTTCCAAAGGTGGGGGTAGACACGGCCGCCGACGTCACAATGCTGATGGCCCTCCTACTGTGACCAATTGCCACAGCGTCTCCTTCACTGAGTTTCGACAGTAGAAGGCTCAAAACACTTTGTAAAGACTGGGGACATCTAGTGGAAGCAATAGAAAGTGCTCAATGAACGATATCTCACGTTGTGAATAATAGGCAAAGCTGTGAAGTCGAGTCCACAATTCAGAATCCCACTTCCTGTTTCAATCGGTCTCGGGTTTTGACTTCCATATGAGTTCTGTTATACTCACAGACACCATTCAAACAGTTTTAGAAACTTTAGGGTGTTTTCTATCCATATAAAATAAGTATATGCTTGTCCTAGCTTCTGAGTTTGATTAGTAGGCCGTTGAAAATGGGAACGGATTTTTTTCAAAATGCGCTGTGGCGCCCCCTATCCTAGGGTAGCCTCAAGAGGTTTTAAGCGGGCTGAGCAGGGAATGATGCGATGGATTCGCCAAGATGGCTTGCTCTTCATGAAGTGGCTGGATACCAGAAAGGTGGTGATGTGCAGTACTATGCACAAGTTCTTCAGTGGCGTCAGGCGTGTGAAGGGCGCTACTGGGGCATGGACCACAAAAAATGTCCCCATTCCTGGAGCTATCAAGGACTACACGAAGGGCATGGGAGGTGTGGACCTTTCAGATGCACTGATCGGATATTACAATGTTCTTCACAAGACCATGAAATGGTACAAGACATTGTTTTATCATTTCATTGACATTGCTGCTTCATCCTCCAGAAGGAAATGGCTAAGAGCTGTGGACAGCCCTCCATCTCCCAGCTAGCCTCCAGGGAGCTGCTCATCCAGGAGCTTGCTGGCTACAGCACAAAGTCCACTGCATCACCTTCTGCCCCCTCTACCTCTGCCCCCTCTACCTCTGCCCCCTCTACTCCTGCCGCCAGTGGTGTTCACATGCCAAAGTTCATAATTGCAGGCATGAATGTGCCTCGGGGCCTAAAGGGCACAGCATGGAGGCGTCGTTGTGTTCTTTGCCGCATTAGGTCCACCATCACCTGCAGCACATGTTCGGTTTGCCTCTGCTTTACAGCAGAAAGTGACTGCTATGGGACATGGCACCAGCAGCAAAATATTGTGTAGGGGACTGAGGGTCTTCCAAGGGCCTACCCGTGTTATTTTTTTTGTATATATTTTTTTATAAATATACTTTCAACATTTTTTGCATTTTGTGTAGTTATTTGCACTAAAAATTTACCTTTTTCTGACCAATATTTTTTGCACATTTTTATTTAAAAAAACGTGTTTGTTGGAATTGCATTGTCACTTTGTATATAGTTATTTGCACTAAAAATGTACCTTCTTTTGACCAATATTCTTTGCACATTTTTATAAAAAAAATTGTTGGAATTGCATTTTCTTACTTTGTATATAGTTATTTGCATAAAAAATATACCTTCTTTTGACAACTCTTTTCTGACCAATATTTTTTGCACATTTTTATTAACAAAATGTGTTTGTTGGAATTGCATTTTGTTATGTTATATATAGTTATTTGCATAAAAATGTATAAAAAAACATTAAAAAATGCTACATTTTTATAAAGTGTTTTTTTGTGTTACAATTGCATATTGTTATGCTGTATATAGTTAGTGGCATAAAAATGTATCACTTTACCAATTCAGCACCCTTGGATACATTTGGGCAACTTGTGTGGGACACCTGGGTGACTTCATGCTAAATGTCATGTAGCTCACTCATTTTTGAAGTTATCAGTCTGAAACTTTGCACAACTACAGTTTCTTGTGTTCTCCAACTTAATTGTCCCCAGCATCCTATCTGACTGTTTGGCATTTGTTGTACATTGAAAGATGATGCTACAACAATAACAAAACAGAAAACGTATGCTCTTTCTTTCTCTTTTCTTCTACCAGATCTGTGTTACATTCTCCTACATTCAAATTAACATTGCCACAAACTTCAGAATGTTTCCATTCAAATGACACCAAGAATATGCATATCCTTGTTTCTGACAGTTAGATTAGGGTATGTCTTCAGGCGGAAATTGAGAAGAAGGGGGGGGTAGCCTCAAGATTAAGAAGGTTGTTTCTGTGTCGAAGGTTGTGTTAGCTGACATGCTTGGGTCAGCTGACAAGACTTGGGTCAGTTGTGAGGTTAAAGACCTGGTCTGGGTTTTGTGGAGTGACACATCTGTGCCTTGTTTGTGCCTTCAAAGTTTGGTTTGAAAGTTTCACTTCCCTTTGCATTTTGTTATGTTTTATATAGTTATTTGCATAGAAATGTATAAAAAAACATGTGTACACCTCCACTGTTTGTGTGTATACTGTTAGGGCTCTGTTCAATCAGATCTGCATTAGCCAACATACGCATAGTGGTTGTTTTGGAGGAGTCGGAGGTGGAACTTTTTTAGAACTGTCAAATCCTGGCATTATACCTAAAGTAAACATTGGCTGCACAGAGTATCATTAACATAAATCTCACGCAGCCTTGTTTACAAGTTAGAACACTGGAATGTGAGATGTAATCTACACCTTGACTAGGCTGATGGAAATCGTCATTGTTAAAGTGGACCACACTTAGGATGCTTAATAAGTGACAACAAACAACAAATATAAAAAGATAACTTTATCCCATTACTCAACAATATGAAAGCAGATCTAATTAAATCGTTCCCATAAATCTTACAGGCAGAATAAACCTCTTCAGAATGGCATTGCTCCCAAAGTTTTTTAGATTTCATCTCTGTAATACCAATTACACCACCAAAGACATTCTTTTAAAAAAGTATACTCGGTCATAACAGACAAATAAAACTCATAGAATATAAAGGAACATTTTACATCTACCTATGTCACAGGGTGGTTTTGCCCTTCCAGACTTGGAATTGTATCAACTTGTCAACCAGGGCTTTTACTTACAACATCTAGTTAAACACACTAAAGAGGAATGGGTACGTATCTAGTTCTGTGTGGCTCAGTTGGTAGAGCATGGTGTTTGCAACGCCAGGGTTGTGGGTTCGATTCCCATGGGGGACCAGTATGAAACAAAACAAATAAAAACATGTATGAAATGTATGCATTCACTACTGTAAGTCACTCTGGATAAGAACGTCTGCTAAATTACTAAAATGTAAATGTAATACTGAAGATGCACATGTTCATCGTGTCTATTTTCTAAGGCTAAAGTTCAAAACATTAACAACTTCATAGTTAATATAACAATATTGAAGTAAATTAACGTATTCTGCAAGAACCAATATCACTCTAAAAACACAACCCTATAATTAACGTATTCTGCAAGAACCAATATCACTCTCTAAAAACACAACCCTATAGAACAATCCTTGACTAGCTTTTTCAGAATTCACCAATCACCGATACATTGGTCCAAATGGATAACTAAAGGCATAGAAATCGTAAATGACTTGGTGACAAGAAATACATGTATTTCCATGACAGAATTAAAAAGCAATTTTGGACTGACCAATGTAGATATTTTCAAATGGATACAACTTAAAAGTTTCTGGTCAAGAAATTTCGATTTGAAATCTTTTGGACATCAGAGGATTCTTGAGGGAATCCTTTTTGAATCATAAAGGATGTTCATATGATAGGTAAGATATACAAAACATTGCAGAGAGCCTATCCAACTGACAATCTCTACTGGAACCGAGACTTAAAAATAACTGATATTAGCACAAGATGGAGGGAATGTTGGAACATAACTAACGAAATGACAGTTAACTAAAATGTACCCTTAATCCAGTATAAACTAATGTATATCATTTATTACAAGAGACATAAATCACATATTCTACAGCACAACGGCAGTGTCATGTCTTAAGTGTAAAACTAATAATGACTTTCTGGGAATGCTATAAAGTCCAGAAGTTGCGGAGCTAGAAAGTTGCCTGTCAGAAGTATTACAATGTAAACTTACTTTTAATCCATCGGTCTGCATATTTCAAGATATATGAGGGTGCAGTGAGATACCTGATGGGTCGGATGATACTTTTCTTGTCAATCATATTGAAAAAAATGTATACTTAAAAACTGGAATTCAACCAATCCTCCATCGTTAAGACAATGTAAAGGTCAAATGCTTGAAAGTGCGTGGGCGACAGAGATGAACAAAATGGTGCAGTTTGAGGCCATGTGGCAGAAAGTGATGTGGGCGTTAGAGATGGGGGTGTGAGCAGATGGGTCTGGGCAGGGGTGATGTTGTAGATGTCTGTGTGCATCTGTATGTTGTCATTTGTATGCATGTATTGTTTAATAAATAAAGAAAATCTAACAAAAAATCCTCATTATTTAATTTATAGATTTTTCAATTTGAGCATCATTATTTCTATATAGCCAACACTTTCTCGTTTGTAACTTCTAAAGTGAGTGGGTTGGGAGCTGCTTCATGACAATGATCACAAGAGCAGATGCTTACCGATTTGACAGCTCCATCTCCGACACTGCCAAAACATCCGCTATGTGGGTGTTTGTTGTCGCCGGTTAATGCTTCTGACTGAACATAGGCCTTGACGTTTTACCGTTAGTGCTCTTGTGATGAACACGGAGGCTCTGAAAGGCTCTGAAAGTGTCTGAAAGTTAAAGTAGGATGACATTTGAACTGGGAGAACTGGTAGGACTGGTAGAACTGGTAGCACTGGTAGAACTGGTAGGATTTGTAGGACTGGTAGGACTGGTAGGACTGGTAGAACTGGTAGAACTGGAAGAACTGGAAGAACTGGTAGGATTTGTAGGACTGGTAAGACTGGTAGGACTGGTATGACTGGTAGAACTGGTAGGACTGATAGAACTGGTAGAACTGGTAGGACTGGTAGAACTGGTAGGACTGGTAGGACTGGTAGGACTGGTAGAACTGGTAGGACTGGTAGAGCTGGTAGATCTGGTAGAACTGGTAGGACTGGTAGACCTGGTAGGACTGGTAGACCAGGGAGGACTGGTAGGACTGGTAGGACTGGGAGAACTGGCAGGACTGGTAGAACTGCTAGGACTGGGAGAACTGGTAGGACTGGTGGGACTGGTGGGAACTGGTGGGAACTGGTAGACCTGGTAGGACTGGTAGGATTGGTAGAAATGGTAGAACTGGTAGAACTGGTAGGACTGGTAGAAATGGGAGAACTGTGAGAACTGGTAGGACTGGTAGGACTGGGAGAACTGGTAGAACTGGTAGGACTGGTAGAATTGGTAGGACTGGTAGAACTGGGAGAACTGGGAGAACAGGTAGGACTGGTAGAACTAGTAGAACTGGTAGGACTGGTAGAACATGTAGGACTGGTAGAACTGGGAGAACTGGTAGAACTGGTAGGACTAGTAGAACTGGTAGGACTGGTAGGACTGGTAGAACTGGTAGAACTGGTAGGACTGTGTCATGACTGGCCTGCTCGGGTCAGGTTACAGTGGACCACAATCCTACAGAGAGATCTCTCACACCCATCAGAGGGGAAGAGATCGAAAGGTATGGAGATGTGGGGTTTATGACACCTCACGCCCATTGTAAATCTAAGGCAGCAGAGAAAATTCCATTGTCCTCTCACGATGGAGAACCAGCCTCAGAACAATGACATGCAATAAATGGACTTTGGGACAATAGGTTTTGTCAGCCACAATGGTGGTAATGATGATAGATGGAATATGAAAATGTATGTTTTTTTTAATGTTATTTAAAGTTAAAGGACGACGTTATAACGAAAACATAGTATCTTTAAGAGTTTCCCTAGTATATGCTTGATGTTTACACATTGTACATTGTGTGGAAAATGTCCAAATCAAAGAGAATGTTTTGGTAAAGATGAAGTGTGAAGTTAGTTGTCTAAATTGGATCTGAGTTAAATCTAGACCTCCAGCCTCGTAACTAGTTAAAACCTGTTGGGGCTAGGGGGCAGTATTTTCACGGACGGATAAAAACATACCCGATTTAAACTGGTTATTACTCTTGCCCAGAAACGAGAATATGCATATAATTAGTAGATTTGGATAGAAAACACTCTAAAGTTTCTAAAACTGTTTGAATGGTGTCTGTGAGTATAACAGAACTCATATGGCAGGCCAAAATATGAGAAGATTCCATGCAGGAAGTGCCCTGTCTGACAATTTGTTGTCCTTCTGTTGCATCTTTATCGACATTACAGCATCTGTGCTGCTACGTGACACTTTCTAAGGCTTCCATTGGCTCTCTAAAGCATTCAGAATGCGGAATGACGTGTCTCCTGTCTCTGGGAAAAGTACAGCAGCAGAGTTTGTAAGTGGCCTGCCTGGGGACAGTGAGACTGAGATGAGCATTCACGAGACTTCTCAATTTTTTTCTTTCAGTCTTTGAATGAATACAACGTTGTCCGGTTGGAATATTATCGCTATTTTACAAGAAAAATAGCATAAAAATTGATTTTAAACAGCGTTTGACATGCTTCTAAGTACGGTAATGGAATATTTAGAAAATTTTTGTCACGAAATGCGCTTGCGCGTTACGCTTCGGATAGTGACCTGAACGCACGAACAAAACGAAGGTATTTGGATATAACTATGGATTATTTGGAACCAAAACAACATTTGTTGTTGAAGTAGAAGTCCTGGGAGTGCATTCTGATGAAGAACAGCAAAGGTAATCCAATTTTTCTAATAGTAATTCTGAGTTTATGTTGCCCCAAACTTGGTGGGTGTCAAATTAGCTAGCCTGTGATGGCCGAGCTATGTACTCAGAATATTGAAAAATGTGCTTTCGCCGAAAATCTATTTAAAAATCTGACATAGCGTTTGCATAAAGGAGTTCTGTATCTATAATTCTTAAAATAATTGTTATGTATTTTGTCAACGTTTATCATGAGTAATTTAGTAAATTCACCGGAAGTTTTCAGTGGGTATGCTAGTTCTGAACATCACATGCGAATGTAAAAAGATGGTTTTTGATATAAATATGAACTTTATTGAACAAAACATGCATGTATTGTATAACATAATGTCCTAGGAGTGTCATCTGCTGAAGATCATCAAAGGTTAGTGCTGCATTTAGCTGTGGTTTTGTTTTTTGTGACATATATGCTTGCTTTGAAAATGGCTGTGTGATTATTTTTGGCAGGGTACTCTCCTGACATAATCTAATGTTTTGCTTTCGCTGTAAAGCCTTTTTGAAATCGGACAACGTGGTTGGATTAACGAGAGTCTTGTCTTTCAAATGGTGTAAAATAGTCATATGTTTGAGAAATTGAAGTTATAGCATTTTTGAGGTATTTGTATTTCGCGCCACGCGATTCCACTGGCTGTTGACTAGGATGGGACGCTAACGTCCCACTGGCCCAGAGAGGTTAAATGAAGAACTCCAGCCTCGTAACTATTTAAATCTAGACCTTCAGCCTCGTAACTAGTTAAACCTAGACCTCCGGCCTCGTAACTAGTTAAACCTAGATCTTCGGCCTCGTAACTAGTTAAATCCAGACCTCCGGCCTCGTTACTAGTTAAATCCAGACCTCCAGCCTCGTAACTAGTTAAATCCAGACCTCCAGCCTCGTTACTAGTTAAATCCAGACCTCCAGCCTCGTAACTAGGTAAATCCAGACCTCCAGCCTCGTAACTAGTTAAATCCAGACCTCCAGCCTCGTAACTAGTTAAATCCAGACCTCCAGCCTCGTAACTAGTTAAATCCAGACCTCCAGCCTCGTAACTAGGTAAATCCAGACCTCCAGCCTCGTAACTAGGTAAATCCAGACCTCCAGCCTCGTAACTAGGTAAATCCAGACCTCTGGACTCGTAACTAGTTAAATCTAGACCTTCAGCCTCGTAACTAGTTAAATCTAGGCCTCCAGCCTCGTAACTAGTTCAATCTAGACCTTCAGCCTCGTAACTAGTTAAATCTAGACCTCCGGCCTCGTAACTAGTTAAATCTAGACCTTCAGCCTCGTAACTAGTTAAATCCAGACCTTCAGCCTCGTAACTCGGTACGCCCAGAGAACATTTCTGACCCGAAGGTGAAAAACTTGTGAGTGAAGAATTTACATCCAGACTAAGTGACCCGAGCTGCAGCCAAAGTCTGAGTAGTTAGCAACCCAAAACGCAACACAAGGCTGAAGAAAAAGAAACCGTTTAACAACCTGTGCTACAGATGAGTCTAAGAGAGTGAATTCAAGCAGGACCACCAGGTTATTCTACACCACCCCCGTTGTTGTTAACACACTACAACACCCTGCATGTTGTTAACACACTACACCACCCTGCATGTTGTTAACACACTACACCACCCTGCATGTTGTCACACTACACCACCCTGCATGTTGTTAACACACTACACCATCCTGCATGTTGTTAACACACTACACCACCCTGCATGTTGTCACACTACACCACCCTGCATGTTGTCACACTACACCACCCTGCATGTTGTTAACACACTACACCACCCTGCATGTTGTTAACACACTACACCACCCTGCATGTTGTTAACACACTACACCACCCTGCATATTGTTAACACACTACACCACCCTGCATGTTGTCACACTACACCACCCTGCATGTTGTTAACACACTACACCACCCTGCATGTTGTCACACTACACCACCCTGCATGTTAACACACTACACCACCCTGCATGTTAACACACTACACCACCCTGCATGTTGTTAACACACTACACCATCCTGCATGTTGTTAACACACTACACCACCCTGCATGTTAACACACTACACCACCCTGCATGTTGTTAACACACTACACCACACTGCATGTTGTTAACACACTACACCACCCTGCATGTTAACACACTACAACACCCTGCATGTTGTTAACACACTACACCACCCTGCATGTTGTTAACACACTACACCATCCTGCATGTTGTTAACACACTACACCACCCTGCATGTTGTTAACACACTACACCACCCTGCATGTTGTTAACACACTACACCATCCTGCATGTTGTTAACACACTACACCACCCTGCATGTTGTTAACACATTACACCACCCTGCATGTTGTCACACTACACCACCCTGCATGTTAACACACTACACCACCCTGCATGTTGTTAACACACTACACCACCCTGCATGTTGTTAACACACTACACCACCCTGCATGTTAACACACTACAACACCCTGCATGTTAACACACTACACCACCCTGCATGTTAACACACTACACCACCCTGCATGTTAACACACTACACCACCCTGCATGTTAACACACTACACCACCCTGCATGTTGTTAACACACTGCACCACCCTGCATGTTAACACACTACACCACCCTGCATGTTAACACACTACACCACCCTGCATGTTGTTAACACACTACACCACCCTGCATGTTGTTAACACACTGCACCACCCTGCATGTTAACACACTACACCACCCTGCATGTTGTTAACACACTACACCACCCTGCATGTTAACACACTACACCACCCTGCATGTTGTTAACACACTACACCACCCTGCATGTTAACACACTACACCACCCTGCATGTTGTTAACACACTACACCACCCTGCATGTTGTTAACACACTACACCACCCTGCATGTTGTTAACACACTGCACCACCCTGCATGTTAACACACTACACCACCCTGCATGTTAACACACTACACCACCCTGCATGTTGTTAACACACTACACCACCCTGCATGTTGTTAACACACTACACCACCCTGCATGTTGTTAACACACTACACCACCCTGCATGTTGTTAACACAGTACACCATCCTGCATGTTGTTAACACACTACACCACCCTGCATGTTGTTAACACACTACACCACCCTGCATGTTGTTAACACACTACACCACCCTGCATGTTAACACACTGCACCATCCTGCATATTGTTAACACACTACACCACCCTGCATGTTGTTAACACACTGCACCACCCTGCATGTTGTTAACACATTACACCACCCTGCATGTTGTTAACACATTACACCACCCTGCATGTTGTCACACTACACCACCCTGCATGTTGTTAACACACTACACCACCATGCATGTTGTTAACACACTACAACACCCTGCATGTTGTCACACTACACCACCCTGCATGTTAACACACTACACCACCCTGCATGTTGTTAACACACTACACCACCCTGCATGTTGTTAACACACTACACCACCATGCATGTTGTTAACACACTACAACACCCTGCATGTTGTCACACTACACCACCCTGCATGTTAACACACTACACCACCCTGCATGTTGTTAACACACTACACCACCCTGAATGTTGTTAACACACTACACCACCCTGCATGTTAACACACTACACCACCCTGCATGTTAACACACTACACCACCCTGCATGTTGTCACATTGCACCACCCTGCATGTTGTTAACACACTACACCACCCTGCATGTTGTTAACACACTACACCACCCTGCATTTTGTCACACTACACCACCCTGCATGTTGTTAACACACTACACCACCCTGCATGTTGTTAACACACTACACCACCCTGCATGTTGTTAACACATTACACCACCCTGCATGTTGTTAACACATTACAACACCCTGCATATTGTCACACTACACCACCCTGCATGTTGTTAAAACACTGCACCACCCTGCATGTTGTCACACTACACCACCCTGCATGTTGTTAACACACTACACCACCCTGCATATTGTTAACACACTACACCACCCTGCATGTTGTTAACACACTACACCACCCTGCATGTTGTTAACACACTACACCACCCTGCATGTTGTTAACACATTACACCACCCTGCATGTTGTTAACACACTACACCACCCTGCATGTTGTTAACACAGTACACCACCCTGCATGTTGTTAACACACTATACCACCCTGCATATTGCTAACACATTACACTACCCTGCATGTTGTTAACACACTACACCACCCTGCATGTTAACACACTACACCACCCTGCATGTTGTTAACACACTACACCACCCTGCATGTTGTTAACACACTACACCACCCTTCATGTTAACACACTACACCACCCTGCATGTTGTTAACACACTACACCACCCTGCATGTTGTTAACACACTACACCACCCTGCATGTTGTTAACACACTACAACACCCTGCATGTTGTTAACACACTACACCACCCTGCATGTCGTTAACACACTACACCACCCTGCATGTTGTTAACACCCTACACCACCCTGCATGTTGTTAACACACTACACCACCCTGCATGTTGTTAACACACTACACCACCCTGCATGTTGTTAACACACTACACCACCCTGCATGTTGTTAACACACTACACCACCCTGCATGTTGTTAACACACTACACCACCCTGCATGTTGTTAACACACTACACCACCCTGCATGTTAACACACTACACCACCCTGCATGTTGTTAACACACTACACCACCCTGCATGTTAACACACTACACCACCCTGCATGTTAACACACTACACCACCCTGCATGTTGTTAACACACTACACCACCCTGCATGTTGTAAACACACTACACCACCCTGCATGTTGTTAACACATTACACCACCCTGCATGTTGTTAACACACTATACCACCCTGCATATTGTTAACACATTACACCACCCTGCATGTTGTTGACATACTACACCACCCTGCATGTTGTCAACACACTGCACCACCCTGCATGTTGTTGACATACTACACCACCCTGCATGTTGTTAACACACTATACCACCCTGCATGTTAACACACTACACCACCCTGCATGTTGTCACACTACACCACCCTGCATGTTAACACACTGCACCACCCTGCATGTTGCCTCAAGTTCCAGTAAGGAGAGTTTCCTCCACTTTTAGAAATCACACCCTACTGAACTGTACCATAATCCATATCCTCATGATGCCCTCGTCCCAGAATCTACCTGTCCAACTGCCAAAGAGAGCAATCCATGCTAAACCCTCACAGACAGTAGGGCATATAGACCCTCACACCCACTCATTCTGGGTGACGGCAAGAGGCCTCTTTATATTCTGTCTAGCTGACTGACCACCCTATCAGATCACCTCCTGTCAGATAGGTCTTATCTCCCCACGGGATACGGGTCAATAGAAAGACGAGAGCATCTGCCAGTTTCACAGCAGGCAGTGACAACAACACACAACTGCCATGCGCAGTGGACCATAATGGAGTCAGACAGGAGACAAACACCATTCACCACTCTGTCTGAGTGGAGCACCAACGTATCCTACAGCGATGTGAAGAGGCAGAGATCTCAGCTCACCTCCTTGCAGACAGGTACCTGATGTAAAGTCTCAGACCTCTAATCTACACACTCCTCAAGGAAGCTGTTGTCATGGCAGAATATGAGCATAATGGTCAGTATAGAGCTAAGTCTTCCATGTAATGTACAGTATAGAAGTTTTAATATATACATACATGTGTAGGGGATTCATTCAGGGCACCGTATTGTTCATTTTCCTGCATGCCAGCTCTCAGTATCTGTGTGGAGTAATGCAGCTGTGAACAAGAGAAGCATATATTTACAGAGTTGAGCCAACTTTGAGAATTTTGAATATTGTTATTTGTCTAGACATTCCGTTAAGTAGCATTGTTGAAATATTCCCCATGTAGTGTTAATGGGGAGCTAACCTGGCTGCCATAGAATGTTGTAGTGTCATTCAAATTAATCATAATGCAGAAAACCTCATTGGCACAACTCTCGAGACACATGACTCTACTGTAAACCTATGGAGTAATGACACATAAAGGCCCACTTGGTGTGATAACCTACCATGCCATTGGGGAACGCTGCAGGCTATATGAGACAGAGAGGAGGACACAGAGAGAGAGAGAGAGAGAGAGAGAGAGAGAGAGAGAGAGGGAGAGAGAGATTAACAGAATGAGTGTTATGTCGCCCCAGGCTATAGTTTGTCTCCTCTTAAACTAATATCTCCCCTTGTGGGAAAGGGATGGAGGGAGGGAGGGGGGTGGAGAAGAGCAATAAAGAGGTAAAGATGTGTGTTGTGGCGCTCCAGGCAACAGTTTCCCCTCCTCTAATACATCCCTGAGACTACCTCTGCTTAGTAAATAGGGTCATAACAAGATGTCCCAGGGTGCACCTCTCTCAGAGGAGGACCTGTTCAGGTGATAATGAAGACAACATGATGAGAGAGAACAACACTGAGACAGTTACAGTATCAATGAGCTCCTCCAGGGAAGAGACAGGAGGCACAGAGCGGAGATATTTAATCACGCAGTGTACAAATGCGATTAAATACATGTGTATTGGCACTCTTGCATGATTCACTATTTCTTCTAAAGTTGAAATTGAAAAAAAAAAACATGTGGTGTTTACACATGTATTTGTTTGATTTAGAACTGCAAAGGACCAATACATTTTTTTTTAACTGAATTAAATTGGCCTGGACTAAATTATTCAAAATTCAAATTAATTTGGTTGGAGGTAATGATTATAATTTTCTGTGTAATTTAACTCACCTGTGGTAAGTTGCAGGTGCCTACAGGGTAAAAATAGTCATTCAACCATTTTTGAATAGAAAAAACAGAACATTACAATTCATTGCACTCCTTTGTAAAGTGCAAGGGTGCCAATATTTTTGTGTCTAAACCCAGAATATTGATTAAAAAAAAATTGGTAGCTAACACTGAATTTTCAACTCCACCAACGGTTTAGTCCCAAAAACTGTTGCAATAAATAGCAAACTTACCCTATCTGGTTTACAGCCGTGCTCTCTAGACAAGAGTTCGCTGATAAAGTGGACAGGGGGTTATATGATGAGATATGGATGAGAGAAATAACCAATCATCGTGTCACCAGCTTTCAAATAATAGTCTATCCTCAATATTTAGTCTATTGGAGACCTGCATGACCACCATGTGAAGTTTTTTTCATTTCATCTACCTATAAACTTTTCATGTTATTCCACATGGTGGTGGTAGGCCTACAACGTAACATATCATCATGTGACTACACGTTTCCTTTTATATGTTGGTTATTATGTCTATATTTGCACATAAAGGGGGTTTCCACCAACATTTCTCGCCGTAAGGACCGACGCTGGAGTCGAGAAGCAGGTACGGGGAGTCAAACATTTAATGATGAACAGACAAGGAACAAGACAGGAACAGCGTCAGCTGTCAGGGTAACAAAAACAACATACGACCGTTAATGCGGAAGCGGGGAACAGAGCGACAGATAGATATAGGGAAGGAAATAACAGGTGGTTGAGTCCAGGTGAGTCCAAATGATCACTGATGCGGGTGACGAGGGAAGCAGGTGTGCGTAATGATGGTGGTAGGAGTGCGAAATGCTGGGGAAATTGGCGCCCTCGAGCGCCAGGGGTGAAGAGCAGAAGCAGACGTGACAGTACCGCCCCCTCTAGGGGCGCCACCAGGCGTCCCACCTGGGTGAGCCTGACGGGCCGATTAGAAGCACGGGCGCTGGACAAGCCGGCTGGGCGTAAAATCCCGACAAACTGGCAGAGGCGTCAGAGCCTGGCGAGCCGGCTGAGGCATAGGAACCTGACAATCTGTTTGAGGCGTGAAAGCCTGCTGATCACGCTGGAACATGGGAGCCTGATGAGCTGGCTGAAGCGTAGATGCC
Source organism: Salmo trutta (assembly GCF_901001165.1). Taxonomy (NCBI): domain Eukaryota; kingdom Metazoa; phylum Chordata; class Actinopteri; order Salmoniformes; family Salmonidae; genus Salmo; species Salmo trutta. The sequence continues at coordinate 84,752,794 of NC_042969.1, read as the reverse complement.
TGGCGAGCCGGCTGAGGTGTAAAACCCTGGCAATCCGGCTGAGGCCTGATGTAGGATGGGCGCCTGCTGAGCCAACCGGGGCAAGGAAACCTCTCGAGCCAGCTACGGCATGGAAGCCCGACGAACTGGCTTAGGCACCTCCGGTTCCATCTGCGGCGGCCCGGGGAGTCAAACATATAATGATGAACAGTCAAGAAACAAGACAGGAACAGCGTCAGAACACAGGTAACAAAAACAGCATACGAATGTTATTGCGGAAGCGGGGAACAGAGCTGGACTACAGACAGATATAGGGAAGGAAATAACAGGTGATTGAATGCAGGTGAGTCCAAATGATCGCTGATGTGCGTGATGAGGGAAGCAGGTGTGTGTAATGACGGTGGCAGGAGTGAGTAACGCTGGTGAGCCCGTCGCCCTCGAGCGCCAGGTGGGAAGAGCGGGAGCAGACGTGACACTCGCATAATTAATTTTACCGATACAAAAAGACCCCACCATGTTCAACGAACAAATTGTTTGTCGACATTCATGAAATTGTACTGGGATTTCGTATTTCCAGCAGCTATCTCATTACTTTTTTCATGTGTAAGTTATCTTCATGAAATGGTTGGATATAAACCTGGTTAGATGGAAAACTTGTGCCTCCAGTCTGGTGTCAATCACTATCAACAGACATGAGAATAACCCATACCATTCAGCACTAGTGACAACAACTCAGACAATAACCCGCACCTTGAGCATCACAATCATTATCAACAGACATGAGAATGACCATAACGTTCAGCACTAACTAGTGACAACAACCCGCACCTTGAACGTCCCAATCACAATCAACAGACATGAGAATATCAAATCAATTCAAAGTTTATTTGTCACGTGCGCCGAATACAACAGGTGTAGACCTTACAGTGAAATGCTTACTTACAGGCTCTAACCAATAGTGCAAAAAAGGTGTTAGGTGAACAATAGGTAAAGAAATAAAAAAACAGTAAAAAGACAGGCTAAATACAGTAGCGAGGCTACAAAAGTAGCTACATACAGACACCGGTTAGTCAGGCTGATTGAGGTAGTATGCACATGTAGATATGGTTAAAGTGACTATGCACATACAGTGGGGGAAAAAAGTATTTGATCCCCTGCTGATTTTGTACGTTTGCCCACTGACAAATAAAGGATCAGTCTATAATTTTAACGGTAGGTTTATTTGAACAGTGAGAGACAGAATAACAACAAAAATATCCAGAAAAACGCATGTCAGAAATGTTATAAATTGATTCGCTTTTTAATGAGGGAAATAAGTATTTGACCACCTCTCAATCAGAAAGATTTCTGGCTCCCAGGTGTCTTTTATACAGGTAACGAGCTGAGATTAGGAGCACACTCTTAATGGAGTGCTCCTAACCGCAGCTTGTTAGCTGTAAAAAAGACACCTGTCCACAGAAGCAATCAATCAATCAGATTCCAAACTCTCCACCATGGCCAAGACCAAAGAGTTCTCCAAGGATGTCAGGGACATGATTGCAGACCTACACAAGGCTGGAATGGGCTACAAGACTATCGCCAAGCAGCTTGGTAAGAAGGTGACAACATTTGGTGCGATTATTCGCAAATGTAAACACAAAATAACTGTCAATATCCCTCGGCCTGGGGCTCCATGCAAGATCTCACCTCGTGGGGTTGCAATGATCATGAGAACGGTGAGGAATCACCCCAGAATTACACGGGAGGATCTTGTCAATGATCTCAAGGCAGCTGGGACCATAGTCACCAAGAAAACAATTGGTAACACTACGCCGTGAAGGACTGAAATCCTGCAGCGCCCTCAAGGTCTCCCTGCTCAAGAATACATATACATGTCCGTCTGAAGTTTGCCAATGAACATCTGAATGACTCAGAGGACAACTGGTGAAAGTGTTGTGGTCAGATGAGAACGAAATGGAGCTCTTTGACATCAACTCAACTCACCGTGTTTGGAGGAGGAATGCTGCCTATGACCCCAAGAACATCATCTCCACCGTCAAACATGGAGGTGGAAACATTATGCTTTGGTGGTGTTTTTTGCTAAGGGGACAGGACAACTTCACCGCATCAAAGGGACGATGGACGGGGCCATGTACCGTCAAATCTTGGGTAAGAACCTCCTTCCCTCAGCCAGGGCATTGAAAATGGGTCGTGGATGGGTATTCCAGCATGACAATGACCCAAAACACACGGCCAAGGCAACAAAGGAGTGGCTCAAGAAGAAGCACATTAACCTCTTACATCTAGATGTTCCGCTATAGGGCGTGGCGCGAATTACAAACACCTCAGAAATCCCAAAACTTCAATTTTTCAAACATATGACTATTTTACACCATTTTAAAGACAAGACTCTCCTTTATCTAACCACATTGTCTGATTTCAAAAAGGCTTTACAGCGAAAGCAAAACATTAGATTATGTCAGGAGAGTACCCAGCCAGAAATAATCACACACCCATTTTTCAAGCTAACATATAATGTCACATAAACCAAAACCACAGCTAAATGCAGCACTAACCTTTGATGATCTTCATCAGATGACACTCCTAGGACATTATGTTATACAATACATGCATGTTTTGTTCAATCAAGATCATATTAATATCAAAAACCAGCTTTTTACATTAGCATGTGACGTTCAGAACTAGCATACCCACCGAAACTTCTGCTGAATTTACTAAATTACTCACGATAAACGTTCACAAAAAACATAACAATTATTTTAAGAATTATAGATACAGAACTCCTTTATGCAATCGCGGTGTCCGATTTTAAAATAGCTTTTCGGTGAAAGCACATTTTGCAATATTCTGAGTAGATAGCCCGGCCATCATGGCTAGCTATTTTGACACCCACCAAGTTTGGCACTCACCAAACTCAGATTTACTATAAGAAAAATTGGATTACCTTTGCTGTTCTTCGTCAGAATGCACTCCCAGGACTTCTAGTTTACACCCAATGTTGTTTTGGTTCCAAATAATCCATAGTTATATCCAAATAGCGGCGTTTTGTTCCTGCGTTCAAGACACTATCTGAAGGGTGACGCGCCGGCGCATATCGTGACAAAAAATGTCAAAATATTCCATTACCGTACTTCGAAGCATGTCAAACGCTGTTTAAAATCAATTTTTATGCGATTTTTCTCGTAAAATAGCGATAATATTCCGACCGGGAGACGTCGTTTTCGTTCAAAGACTGAAAATGTAAAATGGACTCTTCAATTGCATGCGCACACGCCTGTTTCATTGTTCTCAGATCGACCACTATCCAAATTCGCTACTGTTTTTCAGCCAGGGACTGCAGAGTCATCATTCCCCGTTCTGGCACGTTCTGAGAGCCTATGGGAGCCTTAGAAAATGTCACGTTACAGCAGAGATCCTCTATTTTCCATAAAGAGGCTATAGAAGGCCAAGAAATGGTCAGAGAGGGCACTTCCTGAATGCAATCTTCTCAGGTTTTGGCCTGCCATATGAGTTCTGTTATACTCACAGACACCATTCAAACAGTTTTAGAAACTTTAGGGTGTTTCTATCCAAATCAAACAACTATATGCATATTCTAGTTTCTAGGCAGGAGTAATAACCAGATTAAATCGGGATATGTTTTTTATCCGGCCGTGAAAATACTGCCCCCTATCCAAAACAGGTTAAGGTTTTGAGGCTGACGTTTGGCAACTCCAACCTTCAGCTCCCTCCACAGATTTTCTATGGGATTAAGGTCTGGAGACTGGCTAGGCCACTCCAGGACCTTAATGACTTGGAGAAGATCTGCAAAGAGGAGTGGGACAAAATCCCTCCTGAGATGTGTGCAAACCTGGTGGCCAACTACAAGAAACATCTGACCTCTGTGATTGCCAACAAGGGTTTTTCCACCAAGTACCAAGTCATGTTTTGCAGAGAGTCAAATACTTATTTCCCTCATTAAAATTTCCCTCATTTTATAACATTTTTGACATGCGTTTTTCTGGATTTTTTTTTGTTATTCTGTCTCTCACTGTTCAAATAAACCTACTATTACAATTACAGGCTGATCATTTCTTTGTAAGTGGGCAAACGTACAAAATCAGCATGGGATCAAATACTTTTTTCCCCCACTGTATGATGAACAGAGAGTAGCAGTAGCGCAAAAGAAGGGTTGGCAGGGGATGGGTGGCGGGACACAATGCAGATAGCCCTGTTAGCCAAAGTGTGGAAGCACTGGTTGGTCGGCCCAATTGAGGTAGTATGTACATGAATGTATAGTTAAAATGACTATGCATATATGATAAACAGAGAGTAGCAACAGCATAAAAAGAGGGTTTGGGGGGGTAGGGGGGGCACACAATGCAAATAGTCCGGGAAGCCATTTGATTACCTGTTCAGGAGTCTTATGGCTTGGGGGTAAAAACTGTTGAGAAGCCTTTTTGTCCTAGACTTGGCCCTCCAGTACCGCTTGCCATGCGATAGTAGAGAGAACAGTCTATGACTGGGGTGGCTGGGGTCTTTGATAATTTTTAGGGCCTTCCTCTGACACCGCCTAGTGTAGAGGTCCTATAACATGAGAGCACTTCTTGCCCTGTGACAGAGATGGGGATCTGAGAGATATGAATCTAATATATGAAAGGTGATGGCCTGGCAGAGAGAGTGAGAGTGAGAGTGAGAGAGTGAGAGTGTGAGAGAGAGAGAGAGAGAGAGAGAGAGAGAGAGAGAGAGAGTGAGAGTGAGAGAGAGAGAGAGAGAGATAGATTCATATGGTAGTTATTTCCTTTGTGGATATGGAGTTCTTTCAGACTGTGTTGTAACACTGTACATTCACTTCAGTACAATATACGGTACATATACAGATGTATACTAGCTCTAGAGTACAGGTAGTCAAACAGGCCCCAACTTATTTTAAGGACGAGCTATTATTCTTTTTAATGTTCAACCCCCCCTCACCCTGCTACTGTTTAATGAAAAGCATGTAGGTGGAGACGCCAAACATAATATTTTCTCTCCCTGAGCTCCCATAGTTTCAACTGAGGTGCCTCGAAGTGGAAAACACCACTAACTGTAGCAGACTGGCTTAGAAAAACAATTACACAGAGGCTTCCCCGGAGAGACACAGGGAGGGTTGTTGTGAACTTAGAGCACCGGAAAATCACCTGTGCAACGTCCCAGCCTTGCCTGGAGCGCTGTTTTAACGAGCCATCTTAGGCCAGATGTAACGAAGCATGACAAAGACTCGCTGAACCGGTTTAACGCGGCGCTTAGGGACGGGCAACGGTGAGGAGACCTTGCCCCAGACCTGCCAATTTACGGTAAGCCCTGGGGGTACAGGAGGATCGGAGAGGCCGGGCGGGCAGGCGGGGGCAGGTAGGTCTTTCATACACAGGTGATGACATCAGGGCCCGGGGGCGATGAGGCGAGGGTTCACCAGGTGTGGCGTGGAAACATAATTAGTCTCCAGGTCTGGCAGAGGGATAAGGGGACGTGATTAGGAGATGCATTAGGAGATGCAACAGGCTGGCAAGGTGCACTCAGAGGGGTAACTGTGGCTCTGTTCAATGATTAAAAAACACTTATTAACTATGGGCTGGGAAGGGCTGCGCACACCACAGACCACAGGAGTAGACCTATTTATACAATAAACAATGTTATATGTCCTATAGAAATGGAGAGATAAAGTGAAACCTTTCTGAAGACATTGATATAAGCCTATCCTTACTAGTTGAACGTTAATAGAACAATACTGTGAGGATGACAGTCACAGATGTGTAATGATCGATCACAATGACTGTGCTTGGCTGATGTACAGATGGGCCTGATTAACAGATATGAAAGGGTCTTTCCAGGATCCAGGACAATCAACATGGGCTGACGTAGCCTGCTGTATAAGCACACATCTCAAAGTTTAAAACAAATCTACCATTGACATCAGTACATGATTTACTTACTAATTTATCCAGTTAGGAATTGGCGCACTATATCTTTAAAAGGGCCAATCTGCAGTAAAAGCAATAACAAAGCGGGAACCCCGCCTCTGTTTTGATAAAAAGTTGAGGGATAGGCCTGGAGAAATGTAACCACTTTCAAATTCATAGACTGAGATATGGATGCAAGGACTGACCTTCCATGATATAAAAATATTAGTTCAAACCATGTTTTAAGGCTATACAGTGTTTGTTTAACATTTACTTTGTTTACAAAAATTGGAGTAAAACTAGTTGATATGTTGGGTTCTGATGGAGTGTGACAGTTGAACTGAGCTCCTGAGGCATTTCTAAGTTAAATTCTTCAACAATCAATGGGTATATATTAGTGATGTTAGCGTCTCTCCTTTCATGAAAGATTCAACAGGCATCTAGATGCATGGTCTCCGACACGATACGTTTTAGTTTGAAACGATTTGATGTGATTCGGTTTGATTAGGGAACGAATCAACGCGATTCGGTTCGATACTATTTCTTTGGCATGAACACATTCATTTTCCATTTCAAATACATTTCTGCTGCTGATGGGAGCTCAGGAGCTGGGCCTCTCTGAGCTGTGTCTGTTTGAGATTACTTCTCTAAGCTGAGTGGCCCTCTGTTAGTTTGTGTATGTGTATGTGTGTGTGTGTGTGTGTGTGTGTGTGTGTGTGTGTGTGTGTGCGTGCGTGCGTGCGTGCGTGTGCGTGTGCGTGTGTGCGTGTGCCCGTGTGTGTGTTCGTGCGTGCGTGTCAATGGTGTGTAGGCACCTGCGCTGAGACCACCCCACTATCAGACTAGGGTGAGGGGAAAAAGTCTGCATTTTTTGTCCCCCCCACTTTATATTATCTGAAATCCCCATCACCCACTGATTAACCTATCGTAGCAGGCGTAAAAGAAAGGCCTGAAACTAGATCCTCAACATACTGGTCTTGACGTGAACTAAAAAAAAAGAATTGTTCAACCAATCCAGTAGATGTGGAGGAGGAGTTAAGATTGAGTGTGGCCTTGTTAACGTCTCGTCACAAGCTCTCTTTCCATTTCCCTTCAACGCTGGACCATCCAGTTGTTGGGGACTCAGCAGAGGTTACCCATTTTTGGACATTTGAAAATGTTTTGACCTAGTACTCTGTAATTATTTATATTTAGAAATTAGCATTGGCATTTAGCCAATTAATATGTAATGCCATGCTTAGAATTGTACCCCCTCCCCCGTCTCGAAAGCAAGTGGTTTAGCCCATTTGTAATTTAAGAAGAGCTTCTCCACTCTGACCAATAAATCCGAAATCATTACCCTCGTTACCCTGTTCATCAAAAAATTACCAAATACACTGACTGTTTATAGCAAAACTAGCCAAACTATTTATTACGGGGAACTTTTAAAATCGAAATAAAATTTGCATGACTGAAAATGTGAGTTGCGTCCACTCTGGTAGGCTACATAACTCCTGTAAAACACACTTTTCTACAGTGCATTTGTTAACAATGACCCAGCAAATCACATTGGTTGTCACTCAACTAATAAAGCCTATGAATTGACATCGCAAAATAAATTTTGCAGCATCTGAATGCTGAAGGCGCCAGATTTACGACTAGCCTATTAGAAGAACAGTGATACCTGTCTTTGGCTCCAGCAGCTGTGTGTCCTCCACACATGTTATCTGACAGTCATATGCAGTTACAAGCATAAAAGTTAATAGGCTACTGAACTGAAGGAGAGAACGCATCATTTCAACAGATAGAGGTATAAAACAAATAAGTTAAAAAAAACAATAGTGAGCAATTCTTAACGTTTGAATCGGTTTTCTGATTCATGCTTAATTTGGATTAGTTTGGGATCCCCCAGACCCGATGCACTCATATCTCAACATTTGAACCGGAGACCAATGCGTGTAGGTGAATCGTTACATCCCTAGAATATTTACAATTATTATGATTTCAAAAATGGACGTTGCAACTGCAGATTTCCCCTTTAAACAAGATTTGGCAAATAATGTTGAGAATGCTGGTGCACACATGAGAGTCCATCTAGAGAAGCTACAGCAAAGGGAGAACATAATAATTTGTTGTAATAGTCAAGGTAATAATGGTGGCTCAGTTGGTAGAGTGTGGTGTTTGCAACGCCAGGGTTGTGGGTTCGATTCCCACGGGGGGCCAGTACGAAAATAAATAAAAAATTATGAAATGTATGCATTCACTACTGTAAGTCGCTCTGGATAAGAGTGTCTGCTAAATGACTAAAATGTAAATGTAAAATGTAATAATGGTGATAAAATAAATATATATTTCTCACAATATCAGGAAACTATACAACCCCTGTTGAATAACATGCTATATAATACATCCTGCAGTCAACATCGTGTTGACAGAGAGAATGCTTCTGCATGTTGTCATTCACTAATAGTGATCTAGCGAGGCTGCTCTCAGTCAACACAGCCAGTGGAGGGAGACAGAGTCCATGATAAGGCCCTCTGTGCCTCTCTGTCTCACTGAGATAGTTAGCAGCCAACACCTGTGAATGGGCAGATATACGCATACTCTGAAAGCAACACCTAACCCCTAGCCCATGCCAGAATGGACAGATGAAAGGATGGGTTAGGTATAAGTAATATCTTGGAAACTCCATCTGGCCTACTGAAGGGTATTTCATGTTCTTTATACCCCATCTATTTTCCTTTCATACAGTCCAGGGATAGTGGTAAGAGTTTGTTTTTTTTTACTTGTATTTAACCTTTATTTTACAAGTGAGTGATACTGAGACCAATATCTATTTTACAGATGAGCCCTGAATTATATAAATTACTGAAAATACACACATCAATTTGATTGGTTGATTTTGGACTGGGCAACAGAGAAGTCATCGACAAAGGAGTCATTTTCTTACAGCAGTCCAAGACTGTCCCATTGTCTCACAGCAGTCCAATACTGTCCCAGTGTCTTACAGCAGTCCAATACTGTCCCAGTGTCTTACAGCAGTCCAATACTGTCCCAGTGTCTTACAGCAGTCCAAGACTGTCCCATTGTCTAACAGCAGTCCAAGACTGTCCCATTGTCTTAGAGCAGTCCAATACTGTCCCATTGTCTTAGAGCAGTCCAAGACTGTCCTATTGTCTTAGAGCAGTCCAAGACTGTCCCATTGTCTAACAGCAGTCCAAGACTGTCCCATTGTCTAACAGCAGTCCAAGACTGTCCCATTGTCTTAGAGCAGTCCAAGACTGTCCCATTGTCTAACAGCAGTCCAAGACTGTCCCATTGTCTCACAGCAGTCCAAGACTGTCTCATTGTCTTAGAGCAGTCCAAGACTGTCCCATTGTCTTAGAGCAGTCCAAGACTGTCGCATTGTCTTACAGCAGTCCAATACTGTCTCATTGTCTTACAGCAGTCCAATACTGCCCCATTGTCTTACAGCAGTCCAAGACTGTGTCATTGTCTTACAGCAGTCCAAGACTGTCCCATTGTCTTAGAGCAGTCCAATACTGTCCCATTGTCTTAGAGCAGTCCAAGACTGTCCTATTGTCTTAGAGCAGTCCAAGACTGTCCCATTGTCTAACAGCAGTCCAAGACTGTCCCATTGTCTAACAGCAGTCCAAGACTGTCCCATTGTCTTAGAGCAGTCCAAGACTGTCCCATTGTCTAACAGCAGTCCAAGACTGTCCCATTGTCTCACAGCAGTCCAAGACTGTCTCATTGTCTTAGAGCAGTCCAAGACTGTCCCATTGTCTTAGAGCAGTCCAAGACTGTCCTATTGTCTTAGAGCAGTCCAAGACTGTGTCATTGTCTTACAGCAGTCCAAGACTGTGTCATTGTCTTACAGCAGTCCAAGACTGTGTCATTGTCTTACAGCAGTCCAAGACTGTACCAATAGCGTATCTGCTCACTATCCCACATTAACCATAATTGAACCAACGACATAGCTACAGTACATGCTTGTGGAAAGTATTCTGGAAGCGTTCATTATTTTGATAGGTATCGTAACTCTATGTATTGCAACTTTATGTATTGCAACTCTATGTATTGATACTCTATGTATTGGAACTCTATGTATTGCACCTCTATGTATTGAAACTCTATGTATTACAACTCTGTTTTGCAACTCTATGTATTTCAACTCTGTGTATTGCAACTCTATGTATTACAACTCTATGTATTACAACTCTATGTTTTGAAATTCTATGTAATGAAACTCTATGTTTTACAACTCTATGTTTTGAAACTCTATGTGAGCCTTACAATGGGCTCAGTGTTATTTAGCAGGGGGGCTGAAAGCTCAGTGTTATTTAGCAGGGAGGCTGAACGTTTGAAAGTTAACATTGCATTTGTGATTAGAAAGTGCTGTTCCTCTGTCCGTTCTTTATTGGCCAGGTAATGTTGACCACTATCAACGCCACGGGGAGGTCCAGGGGGCAGACCATGTTTTCCTCAGCTCAGAGTCATAATGTTAGCACGGTGCAAGACACAAAGGGAAACCAGGAAGAACCACGGGGGTCCAGGAGGCAGGCCTCAGGCTCCTCCAGCTCAACACGTGTTCCTGAGCTCAGCTCTAACTCCCCTATGGACGGCCCTCAGAAGATCACTCGCCTGGAATACGATCTGACAGGCGTCTGCACAAACACACAACACAAACAACCCAGGTTTTAATGAAATATCAGAAGATCATTAAACATCTGCAGGGCTGGGAAACATAATAACAACACATTGTACACAACGCCCAATGCCTCGCTAAATCAGGCACACTGAATGAATTGTTTACGTAGTGTGACTGTCAAAAGTCTGATTTTAATACCCACATCTAGATGATTATGATGGGCCTAAATTGCAGAAGAATGAGGTGATGTAAAGATAAATGATGGAAGTGAATACATCAAATTAAAATTACAGCAATCTGCCAAAATCACACAAACATAAACAAATAAGCTGTCTGCCAGACATGTGCACACACAAGTACTCACGCACAGACTCAAACACAGTGGCTCTGTTCAAGAGCATCCAAACCGTGATGTATCATGGGTCAATTGTGACTGCCTGACTGTTCTACACGTACTATTCAATAGTCATTTATGATGCAAGGTGACTTGTAGATCAGTCAGTCTAGATTCACCTTTAACCCTTCTGCTTTGCTGAAAAATGACGTCCATTGTGATATGAGTCAGATTGACCCACACAGTTTAAAACACAACTCAAGACAGTCAAAGAATCAAGTAAAAACAGACTTTATTTTGTTTGTGTACTACTCCCTTCACAGAACAGCGCAAACTGGCTCAAACCAGAATAGAAAGAGGAGTGGGAGGCCCCGGTGCACAACTGAGCAAGAGGACAAGTACATTAGAGTGTCTAGTTTGAGAACCAGATGCCTCACAAGTCCTCAACTGGCAGCTTCATTAAATAGTACCCTTTAGTATCCTGTTTGGATCACAAAGAAGAACATTTGTGAGACAGAGAAAAAATGAAAAGATGGAGGAGGGCATGACACCCTCTGTCAAGCATGGTGGAGGCAATGTGATGGTCTGGGGTTGCTTTGGTGGTGGTAAAGTGGGAGATTTGTACACGGTAAAAGGCATCTTGAAGAAGGAAGGCTATCACTCCATTTTTCAACGACATGCCATACCCTGTGGACGGCTCTTAATTGGAGCCAATTTCCTCCTACAACAGGACAATGACCCAAAGCACAGCTCCAAACTATGCAATAACGATTTAGGGAAGAAGCAGTCAGCTGGTATTCTGTCTATAATGGAGTGGCCAGCACAGTCATCGGATCTCAGCCCTATTGAGCTGTTGTGGGAGCTGCTTGACCCTATGATACGTAAGAAGTGCCCATCAAGCCATTCCAACTTTTGGGAGGTGCTTCAGGAAGCATGGGGTAAAATCTCTCCAGATTACCTCAACGAATTGACAACTAGAATGCCAAAGGTCTGCAAGGCTGTAATTGCTGCAAATGGAGGATTCTTTGACAAAAGCAAAGTTTGAAGGACACAATTATTATTTTAATTAAAAATCATTATTTATAACCTTGTCAACATCTTGACTGTATTTCCTATTCATTTTGCAACTCATGTCATGTATGTTTTCATGGAAAACAAGGACATTTCTAAGTGACCCCAAACTTTTGAATGGTAGTGCAGGTTCATGACCCTAAATGAGGAAAAGTAATTTATTTTCATGGAGAAAAAGAGAGGTTAACTAGTATTTTAGACAAATCAAATGTGGAAATGGGTCAAATTGACCAACAACGTAACAGGAGGGTTAACCTCCTAAGGTCAAAGTCCAACTTCTCAACAGTTTGGGCTACACACTATGACCCCTCCGTGGAAAGGTGAGACTCTCACAAACACGTACATTGTTTTGCTCTAGGACGTCCAGAGGTCTCACAAGACTTGTCTGAAGGTCCCCTGGTACCAGTTTAAAAAAATGATGGAAGTACTGTATATATGGAGACTGTTAAGTGGCACAAATAAGGGGTTAAATACATGAACAAAAAAATAACTAATGTTTCTTGATCTTTCTTATATGAATCAAATTCCATCAAATGTATTTATAAAGCCCTTTTTACATCAGCCGATGTCACAAAGTTCTACACAGAAACCCAGCCTAAAACCCCAAACAGCAAGCAATGCAGATGCATTGTCTGTCCCTATACAATTGAAGTCAGAAGTTTACGTACACTTAGGTTGGAGTCATTAAAACTCGTTTTTCAACCAATCCACAAATTTCTTATTGACAAACTATAGTTTTGGCAAGTTGGTTAGGACATATACATTGTGCATGACACAAGTAATTTTTCCAACAATTGTTTACAAACAGATTATTTCACTTTAGCACAATTCCAGTAGGTCAGAAGTTTACATTCACTAAGTTGACTGTGCTTTTAAACAGCTTGGAAAATTCAGGAAAATGATGTCATGGCATTAGAAGCTTCTGATAGGCTAATTGACATCATTTTAATCAATTGGAGGTGTACCTGTGGATGTATTTCAAGGCCTACCTTCAAACTCAGTGCCTCTTTGCTTGACATTGTGGGAAAATAAAAATAAATCAGCCAAGACCACCGAAAATAATTGTAGACCTCCACAAGTATGGTTCATCCTTGGGAGCAATTTCCAAACGCCTGAAGGTACCACGCTTATCTGTACAAACAATAGTATGCAAGTATAAACACCATAGGACCACACAGCCGTCATACCGCTCAGTAAGGAGATGTGTTCTGTCTCCTAGAGGTGAAGGTACTTTGGTGCAAAATGTGCAAATCAATCCCAGAACAACACCAATGGACCTTGTGAAGATGCTGGAGGAAACAGGTGCAAAAGTATCTATAATCACAGTAAAATGAGTCCTATATCGACATAACCTGAAAGGCCGCTCAGCAAGGAAGAAGCCACTGCTCAAAAAAGTCCGACTTCGGTTTGCAACTGCACCTGGGGATGAAGATCATACTTTTTGGAGAATTGTCCTCTGGTCTGATGAAACAAAAATAGAACTGTTTGGCCATAATGACCATTGTTATGCTTGGAGGAAAAAGTGGGAGGCTTGCAAGCTGAAGAACACCATCCCAACCGTGAAGCACGGGGGTGGCAGCATCATGTTGTGGGAGTGCTTTGGTGCAGGAGGGACGGGTGCACTTCACAAAATAGAGGGCATCATGAGGGAGGAAAATCATGTGGATATATTGTAGCAACATCTCAAGACATCAGTCAGGAAGTTAAAGCTTGGTCGCAAATGGGTCTTCCAAATGGACAATGACCCCAAGCACACTTCCAAAGTTGTGGCAAAATGGCTTAAGGACAAAAAAGTCAAGGTGTTGGAGTGGCCATCACAAAGCCCTGACCTCAATTCTATAGAAAATCTGTGGGCTGAACTGAAAAAGCGTGTGCAAGGAAGGAGGCCTACAAACCTGACTCAGTTACACCAGCTCTGTCAGGAGGAAAATTGACCCAACTTATTATGGAAGGCTTGTGGAAGCCTACCCGAAATGTTTGACCCAAGTTAAGCAGTATAAAGGCAATGCTACCAAATACTAATTGAGTGTATGTAAACTTCTGACCCACTGGGAATGTGATGAAGGAAATAAAAGCTGAAATAAATCATTCTCTCTACTATTATTCTGACATTTCACGTTCTTAAAATAAAGTGGTGATCCTAACTGACGTAAGACAGGGAATTGTTACTAGGATTGAATGTCAGGAATTGGGAAAAACTGAGTTTAAATGTATTTGGCTAAGGTGTATGTCAACTTCCAACTGTATGTACGATAGACACTTCAGAACAAACTTCATTTTAGTTTTTTACACCACTTGTAGAATCTATTTGCATACACTTCAAACCAACATACTGTACATACCCCACCAGACAAGACATTATGGGTTTCTTCACGGAACCCAAACCAAAAACAGATTTAATGTGTCTCTCAGTCATTATGGAACGCTCTGCCACCAGAGGTGACTCAGTTATGTATAGAGTCATGTCATCATGGAATGAGCTGTTACCAGAGGTGACTCAGTTATGTATAGAGTCATGTCATCATGGAATGCTCTGCTACCAGAGGTGACTCAGTTATGTATACAGTCATGTCATCATGGAATGAGCTGTTACCAGAGGTGACTCAGTTATGTATAGAGTCATGTCATCATGGAATGCTCTGATACCAGAGGGTTCTCAATTATGTATAGAGCTCTACTACACAGCTGAAGTCCTGGAGCTTTACCACACAGCTGAAGTCCTGGAGCTCTACATTTCAGCTGAATCCCTGGAGCTCTACAACTCAGCTGAATCCCTGGAGCTCTACAACTCAGCTGAATCCCTGGAGCTCTACAACTCAGCTGAATCCCTGGAGCTCTACAACTCAGCTGAATCCCTGGAGCTCTACAACTCAGCTGAAGTCCTGGAGCTCTACCACTGGGAGACAGGACATTCCCTTTCATGATGCTATGGACCTACAGGATAGTGTATTTGAATATAATACATTTCAACCCCCCAAACCTAGAAAGTTGATGATCACTGATGATGTCCCTGATGCACTAAAGTGTCATCCTGTTATCCTGTCTTTAAAGCAGCACAGTGAAATGTCATGTTGCTATCCTGTCTTTAAAGCAGCGCAGTGAAATGTCATCCTGCTGTCCTGTCTTTAAAGCAGCGCAGTGAAATGTCATCCTGCTGTCCTGTCTTTAAAGCAGCGCAGTGAAATGTCATCCTGTTATCCTGTCTTTAAAGCAGCACAGTGAAATGTCATGTTGCTATCCTGTCTTTAAAGCAGCGCAGTGAAATGTCATCCTGCTGTCCTGTCTTTAAAGCAGCACAGTGAAATGTCATCCTGTTATCCTGTCTTTAAAGCAGCACAGTGAAATGTCATGTTGCTATCCTGTCTTTAAAGCAGCACAGTGAAATGTCATGTTGCTATCCTGTCTTTAAAGCAGCGCAGTGAAATGTCATGTTGCTATCCTGTCTTTAAAGCAGCGCAGTGATGATACGTTATTACAATAGAGGAAATAATATCCACAGTGGTCCATAGAGACCGTCCCATTATGCCTGTCTCCGATTGGATAACTCTAGTCCACCATGCCCTGCAGCTATCTTTGTCAGTATAAAACTCAGTGTAGGAGTCTGCTCAGGTCTCAGGTCAGGGATTGAAACCCCTTCAGAGTGTGTATGAGAGTGTGATGCAGCTGCTGTGGGTGGTAGTGGTGGGGTTGTTAGGAGTCTTTGGGGCAGAGGGTACGGAGACTGTCTGTCGGATGCTGGGGAGCCCAGAGTTCCCTCTGCTGTCCAAGGAAGGAGACGTGACTATTGGAGGAGCCTTCTCCATCCACAGCAAAATCACACAGCCCCTGCTCTCCTTCACAGAAACACCACCCCCTCTCACCTGCTCCAGGTAAGCTCCTTCACAGTCACCACTTCTCACCTGCTCCAGGTAAGCTCCTACTCGGTTACAGTTTATTGAATATTTGGCTATTTTATTATTATTATTATTTTTTTAATCAAATTAAACACAACTTTTGTGGTTGTATGCTCATGATTTGTACAACTTTAACTGATATTTTTCTTAACCCTTCCACTAGTGTAAACCTCAGAGAGTTCCGATTTGCTCAGACCATGATCTTCGCCATCGAGGAGATCAACAACAGCAACACTCTGCTTCCAAATGTCTCTATTGGATATCGTATTTATGACAACTGTGGCTCGACTCTGTACTCTATGCGTGCGGCCATGGCCCTGATGAACGGCCAGGAGAGGACGGTGGGAAAGACCTGCATTGGCCAAACAGCAGTTCACGCCATCATCGGAGAGTCAGAGTCCTCCTCCACTATAGTGATGTCACGCACCACCGGTCCTTTCCAAATACCTGTGGTAAGAGGCCCTATAGGACAAGCAATTATACGAGAATTTAAGTCAATCTTGTTTTAGTGTACTCAGTTCCGTCACTTTCTCTCTCCCTCTGTCTCTTCCTTTCTCTTTCTCTCCCACTCCCTGTCTCTCTCCCTTTCTCTCTCTCTCTCTCCCTGTTTCTCTCGTCCTCTCTCTCTTCTTCAGATCAGCCACTCTGCCACATGTGAGTGCCTTAGCAGCAGGAAGGAGTACCCTTCTTTCTTCCGAACCATCGCCAGTGACCTCTATCAGAGCAGAGCCCTGGCCCAGCTGGTCAAGTACTTCGGCTGGAGCTGGGTAGGAGCGGTCAACAGTGACAGTGACTATGGCAACAACGGCATGGCTATCTTCCTGGCTTCAGCCAAGGAGGAGGGTGTCTGTGTGGAATACTCAGAGAAGTTCAGCCGGACGGAGCCAGAGAAGCTGTTAAAGGTCGTTAATGTGATCCGAGGTGGGACGGCCAGGGTGATCGTAGGCTTTCTGGCCCACGTGGAGATGAACAACCTGCTGGAGGAGCTCAGTCTGCAGAACATCACCGGCCTACAGTTTATTGGTGTGGAGGCTTGGATCACTGCAGACAGCCTAGTCACCCCTACTAGCTACAGTGTGCTGGGGGGTTCACTGGGGTTTGCTGTCCAGAAGGCCAACATCAGCGGCTTCTCCGACTTTGTGATAAAACAGTTCTGGGACACGGCATTTCAATGCACAGAGACAAGCCTCCAGGAGAATGCAACAGTGAGTAGGCCTTGTAGTGAGAGTCAGGATCTGATAGAGCTGAGAGAATATAATGCAGATGTGGAAGAGCTCAGATACTCTAGTAATATCTATAAAGCCATATATGCAGTGGCCCACTCTCTGCACAGCTTACTGAAGTGCAAAGAGGGACGCGGATGTGATCAAAATGTGAGAACTGAACCTTGGCAGGTAACAGCAACTAAAAACATCCATTCTCTATTCCTCACTGCCTGTCTATATATCAAAATAAAAAAAACGTATAGTTGTTCCTTTTTTTCACAGGTAGTGGAGTCTCTGAAGCAGGTGAATTTCACCATAAAGACAGGGGACCAGGTGTGGTTTGACAGTACAGGTGCTGCAGCAGCCACGTACGAGGTGGTGAACTGGCAGCGTGGGCCAGACGGAGGGGTCCAGTTTAAACCAGTGGGTTACTATGATGCCTCCCTACCCCCGGGACAACAGTTTGTCCTCAGGACAGAGGACATCATGTGGCCTGGTGGGCTCCAACAGGTACAGTAAATATGTGCCAACAGATGTAAACTAACTGTTTACAAACATAACGTTTCTGAATAAAAGAAGCTTAGCGGTTAGAGCGTTGGGCCAGTAACTGAAAAGTTGCTGGTTCAAAACCCCAAGCGTACAAGGTTAAATATCTGTCGATGTGCCCTTGAGCAAGGTATTTAACCCTAATTTGCTCCAGGGGCTCTGTAATACTATGACTGACCCTGTTAAACAACACATTTCACTCCACCTATCCGGTCTATGTGACAATAAAACATATTTTCCTTCCTTATTGTGTGGCTCATTATTACAATTGAAAACATTTATGTAACAAACCCTGCTGGAGTAAAACATGTAAAATTTACAGTAAACCGTGTATGCTCTCTGTCCCCTGAAGATGCCTGTGTCAGTGTGCAGTGAGAGCTGTCCCCCAGGCACTCGTAAGGCTGTACAGAAAGGAAAGCCTGAATGCTGTTATGACTGTGTCCCATGTTCAGAGGGAGAGATCAGCAACGCTACAGGTACTACAAACCCAACACTCATTCTACACAGAACTTACACAAATTGCGCGATGTGTGTCCTAATCCAGTTTTTCAGAGTTCAGTCCTTGGTCAATGTAATGTCTAGATTATGACATCATGTGTTCTACTTTACTACTAATCATACTAATCATGATTTCCTTTCAGATTCTAATGGCTGCATACACTGCTCTGATGAGTACTGGTCCAATCTCGGCAGAGACAAATGTATATTTAAGGCTATTGAGTTCCTGACCTTTACTGAGGTCATGGGGATTATACTTATGCTTTTCTCCTTGTTTGGAGTGTTTCTAACTGTGCTTGTGGCTATTCTCTACTTGATAAAGAAAGACACTCCCATCGTCAAGGCCAACAACTCTGAGCTGAGCTTCCTGCTGCTCTTCTCCTTGGCTCTGTGTTTTCTGTGTTCTCTTACTTTCATTGGCCGGCCCTCTGAATGGTCCTGTATGCTGCGTCACACAGCGTTTGGGATCACCTTCGTCCTCTGCATCTCTTGTGTTCTGGGGAAAACAATAGTGGTGTTGATGGCCTTCAGGGCTACACTTCCAGCCAGTAATGTCATGAAATGGTTTGGTCCTCCACAGCAGAGGCTCAGTGTTCTGGCTTTCACTCTCATACAGGTCCTGATCTGTGTTCTTTGGTTAACAGTCTCCCCTCCTTTCCCATACAACAATATGAAGACATATAAGGACAAGATCATTCTAGAGTGTGATGTGGGTTCAGCTATTGGTTTCTGGGTTGTGTTGGGGTATATAGGACTGCTGTCTCTCTTGTGCTTTGTGCTGGCTTTTCTGGCTAGGAAGCTGCCTGATAACTTCAATGAGGCCAAATTCATCACCTTCAGCATGCTCATATTCTGTGCAGTCTGGATCACCTTTATCCCAGCTTATGTCAGCTCTCCTGGGAAGTTCACTGTAGCTGTGGAGATTTTTGCTATTCTGGCCTCTAGTTATGGAATGCTCTTCTGTATATTTGCTCCTAAATGTTGTATAATCCTGTTTAAACCTGAGCTAAATACCAAGAAACACATGATGGGGAAAATGAAATGAAATGGAAACTTACAATAAAAACATGTAATGATGCTTTTCCTAAAAATCTTTCCATATGCTGCTCTGCTGGAATACGTAAAACATGTCATTAGAAATGTGTTAAGCTTCAATGCTATTCTGTCAACATACAGTACATGCACCCCACTGCCAGTGAAAGACACAAGCAAATGGCATGTCCTTATTCTGGCAAATACGCTACTGTGTCTTTCCACAAAATGAGTCCCTTTTGGCTAGTGTAACTTGGTGGGAAAAAAAGAAGGTTGATTTCACCTGATTTTAATATTCTGTCATGAAGAGGACATGTTCAACTGAATAAAAAACATGTTTTCCCATCTCAAGAGGCTAAATATATATATTTTGTCAGTGCCTTTGAAAGTTACAGTCCTTAATTGAAACAATACTAAAGCCAACACCCTGCCTCAGTTTTGGTAAAAATCTGTTTAAAAAACGTCTTCATGATCAGTGTCCCTTCCACGGGACGGTTGAGCTAACGTTGGCTAATGAGATTAGTATGAGATTGTAAGTAACAAGAATATTTCCCAGACATATCTGATATTGGCAGAAAGCTTAAATTCTTGTTCATCTAACTGCACTGTCCAATTTACAGTAGCTATTACTATGAAATAATTTCATGCTGTTGTTTGAGGATAGTGCACAATTGTGAACATAGAAAGTTATTAATAACCAACTTAGTCATATTTGTGCAGTCTTGATACAACATTTTTAACAGAAATGCAATAGTTAATTTGATCAGTCTAAAACTTTGCACGTACACTGCCGCCCTCGAGTGGCCAAAATGTATATTGCACCTGGGCTGGAATAATACATTATGGCCATTCTCTTGCATTTCAAAGATAAATGGTACAAAAAAATACTAAAGAACGGTTGGTTTTTTCTTTGTATTATCTTTTACTAGATCTAATGTGTTATATTCTCCTACATTCCTTTCACATTTACACAAACTTCAAAGTGTTTCCTTTCAAATGGTAACAAGAATATGCATATCTTGCTTTAGGTCCTGAGCTACAGGCAGTTAGATTTGAGTTTGTCATTTCAGGCGAAAATTGAAAAAAAGGGGCGGATGCTTAAGAAGTTTTTAAGCATTTCTAGCCTGTCTATCTATGGGTAACAGGGTTGCCGTGTTATGTTCGACCCACTCAGTTTTCCACCACAAAACAAAGAAATGGCCAAGAGTAGACCCGCCTCAGCTGCTTTTACACTGTGATTTGACTAACAGATGTTCCACAAACTATTTAAAAAGGAATAGTTTCACCATATAATTTTATTTTTAATCAGTAACCCCTTTACTGACATGTCCGAGCTAAGCTTCTCTAGTAATGTGTATAAAGCAGTGTATGCTGAAACCCACTCCATACACGACCTGTTGACCTGCAGGCACAGTAAAGGCCAAGGTGTGAATAGGAACTGTGGACACAGAGACAGCATTGAGCCAGGACAGGTGAGACAGCATTGAGTGAGCACAGGTGAGACAGCATCGAGCCAGGACAGATGAGACAGCATCGAGCCAGGACAGGTGAGCGGCTACCTTTATGGCCCACAGATAGTTCATTTTGTTCAACTTATTTGATAACTGACTGACTGGTTTTATGAAAATGACAAATATTTACAATCACACCATTCTACTTCTAAACTACATTAATTATACACTCTTAAAAAAGGTGCTATCTAGAACCTAAAAGGTTCTTCGGCTGTCCCCTTAGGAGAACACTTTGAAGAACGCTTTTTGGTTCCAGGTAGAATCTTTTTGGATTCCGTGTAAAACCCTTTCCACAGAGGGTTCTACATGGAACCAACATGGTTTTATTCAGAACCAAAAAGTGTTCTCCTACCATTGACAGTGTACATAAGTACATGGTGATTATTTTAACGCATGCAGGTGTTGACATACCTATGAGACGTAAACTTCACCATGAAGTCTGGGGAGAGTGTTTTAAAAAATAATTAGAACGGAGAGCCCCCGGCACGTATGAGGTGGTGAATTGGCAGAGAGACCAGGCAGCAGAGACTGTGTTTGTCACAGCGAGGAATTACGATGCCTCTCTTTCTAATGGACAACAGTTTGCCATGAATGGGATAAAGATAGAATGGGCTGGCAATCCCTTAAAGGTACACAATTACACAGAAAACACATGGTAGCAGTTACAGGTACTTTCATAAAACATAGATAATTAGATTAAAGATATTTATATTTGTCGGAGATGACACATACAATGTGTAGGCAGGAATGAATTGAATGATTGTGTGACCAAGGGGGATTAATAATATGTGTGAAAGAGTAAAGAGAGACAGAAAGGTTAGAGGGAGTGAGCAGGTATTGTGTTTCAGAGGCCTTGGTCTGTGTGTAGTGACAGCTGCTTCCCAGGGTTCCTCCAGACAGTGATCAAAAACAATACCAGTCTGCTGTTTGTCCTGTATCCCCCCTGTGCTGCTGGGGAGATCAGCAACCTTACAGGTGAGAAAACTGATACCACAGCCGGCCCCTTAGCCTTAAGCTAAATGTATTTATTTTTGGTCCGGGGGACCCCTAGCGGCCCTTTATGTTTCTTAGTGGATAGAGCTGGGCTCTGACTGATACAAACCAAATCCACTGACCAAAAAGATACATCAACTGTAGAATATGTGTTAACTTTTAGAATATGTGACTCACCACCTGGATTCGGTCTTATGTGGCAAAATTTGAAATTGTGTTTTTTACATTGGATGAAAGTAGAGACTCAGAGCTACAAAATGGTATATCATGCACTGCATTTGAGGAACAATGTGAAAGTAATTCTGCTTTGAAGTTGATCAACTTGTATACTCACTTTTGAGAAAATTGCCTTAGAATGTTTTGGTACCTACTGGAGAGCTCTTCATTGTCTACACCCATTCAGCATCGTTCACACCCTCTTAAGCTTTAGCCCCAAACATCTCGGAGCGCTCTCGGAGCGCACACCTGATGCTCTGGCCAATGATTTGTTTACCTCTGGATAACATGAAAAGAGCCTAACCAGCCAAGCTGTAAAAAATGTAATTGCACTTTTTTCTAGATGTTTACTGACACCGGCCATATTCAACGGGTGTTGTGCACACGTCACGTAACATTAGCTAGCGAGACAGCCAGCTAACGTTAGCTAGTTAAACAACAATGAACAAAGTGCCAACAATGCCACAGTGCTGGGCGCTAATCAACCAAGTTCAATGTTAGTTAGCTAGCTAACATTAGGATCTAACAAGAAAAGCAAACGGCTCTGGGAAGTGACAGCTGCCTATTATAATACACAACTTGATTATAGCGTTTTCCTTGTACATTCCTTATACGTTCCCTGGAATACTGGTCAAATGGAGACAAGAGACGCTGTGTCCCAAAGGGGGTGGCATTTCTCTCATTTGACGAAACCATGGGAATCCTCCTGGCTGCAATTTCATTGGTCGGAGCGTGTTTAACCAAAGTGGTGCCATTGCTCTTCATTCACTTCCAAAATACTTCCATTGAGAGGGCCAACAACTCTGAGCTGAGCTTCCTGCTTCTCTTCTCCTTGACTGTGTTTTCTGTGTTCTCTTACTTTCATTGGCCGGCCCTCTGAGTGGTCCTGTATGCTGCGCCACAGAGCATTTGGGATCACCTTCGTCCTCTGCATCTCTTGTGTTCTGGGGAAAACATTAGTGGTGTTGATGGCCTTCAGGGCTACGCTTCCAGCCAGTAATGTCATGAAATGGTTTGGTCCTCCACAGCAGAGACTCAGTGTTCTGGCTTTCACTCTCATACAGGTCCTGATCTGTGTTCTTTGGTTAACAGTCTCCCCCCCTTTCCCCTACAAGAACATGAATACCTACATGGACAAGATCATTCTAGAGTGTGATGTGGGTTCAGCTATTGGTTTCTGGGCTGTGTTGGGCTATATAGGACTCCTGGCTCTCTTGTGCTTTGTGCTGGCTTTTCTGGCTCGAAAGCTGCCTGATAACTTCAATGAGGCCAAATTCATCACCTTCAGCATGCTCATATTCTGTGCAATCTGGATCACCTTTATCCCAGCTTATGTCAGCTCTCCTGGGAAGTTCACTGTAGCTGTGGAGATATTTGCTATTCTGGCCTCCAGTTTTGGTTTAC
The DNA here is from genome assembly GCF_901001165.1 of Salmo trutta. Taxonomy (NCBI): domain Eukaryota; kingdom Metazoa; phylum Chordata; class Actinopteri; order Salmoniformes; family Salmonidae; genus Salmo; species Salmo trutta. Next base: position 84,729,564 of record NC_042969.1, on the reverse strand, counting down.
TTCTCTGTATATTTGCTCCAAAGTATTATATCATATTACTTAAACTTTATACACACTTTAGTATTGAGAGGGGTTGGGGAGGTTGTGGGCATTATAGAGGTACACTGGTTGCCCCCCCCCCCCCCCCCACTCAAAATAGTCAGTATTCTGAAATATTTCTAAAGTTAAGGAAATGTTTGAGTGGATCAAGCTGAGCCGAGAGCAGCGCTGTCTTTCTTTCGATCCTGTCAATATCAACACACTCTCCAACGATGCACTTAGCGACCGTTCTCTCTGCCTAATGTTTTGGGAAACACGTTAAATCTTCGGCTCTTGTAGGAAAGATGCATCGTTAAAAAACTCGTACACCTATGTTTCATCTCTATCGTGAAACAGGGCCCTGGATTGTTCTAGAAGTGAGGATAAATGGTAGGCATGTTTTCTGCTATCCACTTTATGTTTTAATTATTATTTTGGGTATAGGGGAGGGTCACATCTTTTTGTTTTTTTATCTTTCATGGAGAGTTTAGTTAAAATATATATTTCCTGAAGGGAAGGCCATCGATTTTGATTGTAGATAGGTCAGATTTTCTCCTGGTACCACTTATTATAAATAACCTGCAGTACATGTTGACTGATTGAAATAAGTTATTTTCTAGGGACAAATTATAACAAGAAAAACAATAATACTAAACCATTTGCTAATAATCCAAAAACAACTTTGTTGTATTTCTGCCTGAATTACAGTTTCACCGGAAACATTCTGTTTTCCCCAAAAACTCGCCATGTAAAAAAAAAAAAAGGTTTCTTCAGAGAACTCATCTTTTAGAATCTATATTCAGAAGTGACTGAGCCATTGGTTCTGGGAAAGACACACGGGACTGCACTATTCTTACTTAACACCTAATAGGCCAACTGTTTTGTCAATCACTCAGTGAGTGTTATCATTGGTTGAAGCTAAGACATTGAAACAGTTCTAAGCTCCTATAGCATCATACCCATCATTAATGGTAACATATAAAGGAGCCCAGATGGAGCATTGTCAGGATGGTGAGAGGTGAGACACTCGGTGAAAAGCTATGCTGAAGCTAGCCTACCTCCTTGTGATCACTCTGCTGATAGTGACAGCTAAGGCTGGGCAGCCTGTGTGCAGACCTTATGGAACAAAAGAACTGTCACAGTTCTCAAAGGAGGGAGACATCAACTTAGGAGGTATTTTCTCCTTTCACCAAAACCCAGTCAGTTTGCATCCAACTCTGCATGTCAACCCAGGAAGCATCCAGTGTGAAGGGTAAGAAAATGTTGAATAGTTCGGTGTGAATCATAATGCTTATGTCTCTGTTCACATGGACAAACATGTATGATCACAGGTGTGTAAGAGAAATTATATTCAAAAAGTGTTAAACTGTCTGTCTCTGGCTGGGACTGACTAAATGCTTTATTGGTCTGTCTCTGGCTGGGATTTCACTGACTAAATGCTTTATACGTCTGTCTCTGGCTGGGGTTTTCACTGACTAAATGCTTTATAGGTCTCTGGCTGTGTTTTCACTGACTAAATTCTTTATACGTCTGTCTCTGGCTGGGGTTTTCACTGACTAAAGGCTTTATACGTCTGTCTCTGGCTGGGGTTTTCACTGACTAAATGCTTTATAGGTCTGTCTCTGGCTGGGTTTTCACTGACTAAAGGCTTTATACGTCTGTCTCTGGCTGGGGTTTTCACTGACTAAATGCTTTATAGGTCTGTCTCTGGCTGGGTTTTCACTGACTAAACGCTTTATACGTCTCTCTCTGGCTGGGATTTCTCTGACTAAAACTGAAGTGACAGTACTAGAAGTCCTCTCTGCAGGCTGGACCCAGGTGAGCTCCAGTATGCCCAAACTATGATCTTTGCCATAGAGGAGATCAATAACAGTTCTGAGCTGCTGCCAGGGCTGTCTCTGGGCTATAGGATCTTTGACTCGTGCCCCAGCATCCCCCTTTCTGTGCGGGCGTCCCTTTCTCTGATGAATGGATATGAGGAGGAGCCACAGAGCTGCACCAAGCCCTCCACTGTGTATGCTGTCATAGGGGAGACTACCTCCACCTCCACTATAGCCATGGCACGCACCATGGGGCCCTTCCACATACCAGTGGTGAGTCAGGGAGTGTATGTGTGTATGTATTGAGAGAGTGAAAGGCAGAGATGATACTATGTGAAAATACTGCCGTGCCCACGTGCTACTTTTACAGAACGGCAACGTTGGAGCAGTGTGTTAGAAACGTCTGTCTTTGTTGTCTTTCCAGCTCAGTCATTCAGCCACCTGTGCTTGTCTGAGTAACAGAAGGCAATACCCTTCCTTCTTCAGAACCATCCCCAGTGACCACTACCAGAGCAGAGCCCTGGCCCAGCTGGTCAAACACTTTGGCTGGAGCTGGGTGGGGGCCATCAGAACCAACAGTGACTATGGTAACAATGGCATGGCCACCTTCCTGAAAGCAGCGTCCAGTGAAGGGGTGTGTGTAGACTACTCAGTGGCAATCTACAGGACCGACCCCAGAGAGTGGTTCCTGAAGGTGGTGGACATCATTAAACAGTCCACCTCCAAGGTGATCGTGGCGTTCGCAGACGGCACAGACCTGGAAATCCTGATAAAAGAGCTGTACCTGCAGAATGTGACGGGGTTGCAGTGGGTGGGTAGTGAGGGATGGATCACCTACCGTTACATCGCTTCCCACGTCAACTACGCCGTGGTCCAGGGGGCGGTGGGCTTCGCTGTACCCAACGCGGTCATCCCCGGCCTGGGGGAGTTCTTGGCCAACAGGCGGCCCTCCACCCAGCTGGGGGACAGGGGTCTGGTGGAGTTGTGGGAGAGCGTGTTCAGCTGTAGCATGACTCCTGGCTCCCCGGTCAGAGCCTGCACAGGGAGGGAATCCCTGAGAGACACGGGCTCCCGCTACACAGATGTGTCAGACGCTAGTCTGCTCAACAACATCTACAAGGCTGTGTATGCTGTGGCTCACGCTCTACACCTGCTCACTACCTGTCAGAGTGGACAGGGGCCTTTTCAAGATAACACGTGTGCAGCCAGGGATAAAATAGAGCCGTGGCAGGTAAAGTAACTCTGTGGCTTTACTAAGCCAACAAATAACACCTGTAGCCTGTAACTATGTGGCTTTACTAAGCCAACAAATAACACCTGTAGCCTGTAACTATATGGCATTACTAAGCCAACAAATAACACCTGTAGCCTGTAACTATGTGGTGTTACTAAGCTAACAAATAACGCCTGTAACTATGTGGCTTTACAAAGCTAACAAATAACACCTGTAGCCTGTAACTATGTGGTGTTACTAAGCCAACAAATAACACCTGTAGCCTGTAACTATGTGGTGTTACTAAGCCAACAAATAACGCCTGTAACTATGTGGCTTTACTAAGCTAACAAATAACACCTGTAGCCTGTAACTATGTGGCGTTACTAAGCTCACATATAACACCTGTAACTAAGTGGCTTTACTAAGCTAACAAATAACACCTGTAGCCTGTAACTATATGGCGTTACCAAGCCAACAAATAACACCTGTAGCCTGTAACTATGTGGTGTTACTAAGCTAACAAATAACGCCTGTAACTATGTGGCTTTACTAAGCTAACAAATAACACCTGTAGCCTGTAACTATGTGGTGTTACTAAGCCAACAAATAACACCTGTAGCCTGTAACTATGTGGTGTTACTAAGCCAACAAATAACGCCTGTAACTATGTGGCTTTACTAAGCTAACAAATAACACCTGTAGCCTGTAACTATGTGGTGTTACTAAGCCAACAAATAACACCTTTTGCCTATGACACGAGGTCAGGTGGAGAACGTAAGGTTGTGTTAAAAAAATACCTCTGGGCCTCCCGAGTAGCGTAGTGGTCTAAGGCACTGCATCGCAGTTGCTAGATGTGCCAATAGAAATTCTGGTTTTGAGTCCAGGCTCTGTCGCAGCTGGCCGGGACCTGGAAACCCATGGGGCGGCGCACAATTGGCCCAGAATCATCTGGGTTAGGAGAGGGTTTTGCTGGCAGGGATGTCCTTGTCCCATCGCGCTCTAGCAACTCCTCTGGCAGGCCGGGCGCATGCACGCTGACACGGTCGCCAAGTGCACAGTGTTTCCTACGACACATTGGTGCGGATGGCTTCTGGGTTAAACAAGTAGTGTGTCAAGAAGCAGTGCCGCTTGGTTAGGGGCGTGTTTCGGAGGACGCATGGCTCTCAACCTTTGCCTCTCCCAAGTCCATACGGGAATTGCAGTGATGAGACAAGGACTGTAACTACCAATTAGATGCAACGAAATTGGGGAAAAAAAGGGGAAAAAGTTCAAAATCAACACCACTTATTTTATTTTCTTCCTCCAGGTGTTACATTACTTGACCCAGGTGAATTTCACCACTAAGCATGGTGAGAGGGTGTTCTTTGATGATCAGGGGGACCCATCGGCGCGCTACGCCCTGGTCAACTGGCAGATGGATAACACAGGGAACATCTTGTTTGAGACCATTGGCTACTATGATGCCTCACAACCAGAGGGCCAGAAGTTTGAGATGAAGGAAGGTGTGAGTGCTGTCTGGGCAGACAATCAGCCTGAGGTGAAGACTTCTTATGGAGAAGCATCTATTAATCATTCAACACAACTGTGACTGTTCCATTAAGAGTTTTGCATTAAAGTATGCTGTATACTTGTGTGTGTTTAAATATGAGTGATCCCTTGGCGTAAAAGGGTGTCTGTGTGTTCCAGGTACCCAGGTCTATCTGCAGTGAGAGCTGTCTGCCAGGGACACGCAGGGCCTTCGTTAAGGGGAAACCTTTCTGTTGCTTTGACTGCATCGCCTGTGCAGACGGGGAATTCAGCAACACCACAAGTGAGACCTCAGGACTCGCAGCCTTTACGCTAGCCTTCATCCTGTTCATGTTGGGAAAAATCTCAGCCAGCACTTTACTGGTCTATCTGAAGATGTACTCGCTGTACATAATCAAACTATTTATGCTTTCAGATGCAGTGACATGTACAACATGCCCCCCCGAGTACAAGTCAAATGAAGAGAGGAATAACTGCAATTTGAAAGGCATTGAATACCTCACCTTCAAGGAACTCATGGGTATACTGTTGGTAGTATTCTCTGTGTTTGGTGGGTTTCTGACAATGACAATAGCACTGATATTCTTCCACTACAGAAAGACTCCCATCGTCAGGGCCAACAACTCTGAGCTGAGCTTCCTGCTGCTCTTCTCCTTGACTCTGTGCTTTCTGTGTTCTCTTACCTTCATTGGCCGGCCCTCTGAATGGTCCTGTATGCTGCGCCACACAGCGTTTGGGATCACCTTCGTCCTCTGCATCTCTTGTGTTCTGGGGAAAACAATAGTGGTGTTGATGGCCTTCAGGGCTACACTTCCAGCCAGTAATGTCATGAAATGGTTTGGGCTTCCACAGCAGAGGCTCAGTGTTCTGGCTTTCACTCTCATACAGGTCCTGATCTGTGCTCTTTGGTTAACAGTCTCACCTCCTTTCCCCTACAACAATATGAAGACATATAAGGACAAGATCATTCTAGAGTGTGATGTGGGTTCAGCTATTGGTTTCTGGGCTGTGTTGGGCTATATAGGACTCCTGGCTCTCTTGTGCTTTGTGCTGGCTTTTCTGGCTAGGAAGCTGCCTGATAACTTCAATGAGGCCAAATTCATCACCTTCAGCATGCTCATATTCTGTGCAGTCTGGATCACCTTTATCCCAGCTTATGTCAGCTCTCCTGGGAAGTTCACTGTAGCTGTGGAGATCTTTGCAATTCTGGCCTCTAGTTATGGAATGCTCTTTTGTATATTTCTCCCAAAATGCTACATAATTTTATGTAAACCAGAGAAAAACACCAAAAAACATTTGATGGGAAAAACGTCATCAAAAGCACTGTGACTTTGTTACAACACCTTTTGAATATATTTTTACATTACTGACTTTAAAATGTTTTGATGTTAGATGATATTGTTTATAAAGTTTTTGTTTAATTGAATGTTTTTAGATAATATTACAGCGCGTAATTTCATCTCATATCTTTATATCCTTATCTGTGTAATATGCAAGAAACTATGGCTGATAATGGTTTCTCTGCTAATTTCTCAGAGATCTCTTCTCAACTGTGATAATAACCATTGAAACTCAGTGAAACTAATAAAATGTTGAAATCACTTCTGTCAGTTATTTTAAAAGGTAAAATCACTACACCAAAACAATGAAATCACCATGCTGCTTATTTTTGGCAACACTTCATTTTAAGGGGTCTTTACGTGTAATTACGCTGTAACAAGTAATGTGGTTAATTGTATAGTTACCCTGAAATAGCAATATTTAACTGGTGGTAACTGCAGTTTGTGATTAGAGGTGTAACACCATGCTTGTTACCATGCTTATTTCAAATGAGTTTCCATTCAATTTAGTGTGTAGTTTCTTCTCAACTGCATCCTATTCAGTAATAATTGTCACAAGGTTGTACTATCTTGTGGACAAATGCGCTGGGTGTCCGAGATTACAAATGTTGAGTCAATAGGCTCTCATTACCAACCTGTGAAAGCGAACTCTTCAAAAAATATCCACTCAATGTTGTTGACAGCAATATCCCCTCCCCCCCAAAAAATGTACCATCTGGGTTTACTAAAACAGATCAGATATAGATCCACCTTACTGACTAGGGTCTACCATATGAATGTCATCCCAGATTATAATATTTTTTACTTATAATTAATGTTATGACAAGCTGAACCTCCTTGCCAACCAAGTGAGAGGATAAAACCACAACTACGCCACATAATACATGTAATATCTGCATAAGCAAAATGTAATTACTAGGAGTTACACAGGCTTTCTCGAGTTAAAATGAAGTGTATTTCTATGTAATTACTAGGTGTTACACAGGCTTTCTCGAGTTAAAATGAAGTGTATTTCTATGTAATTAATAGGTGTTACACAGGCTTTCTCGAGTTAAAATGAAGTGTATTTCTATGTAATTACTAGGAGTTACACAGGCTTTCTCGAGTTAAAATGAAGTGTATTTCTATGTAATTACTAGGTGTTACACAGGCTTTCTCGAGTTAAAATGAAGTGTATTTCTATGTACTTATTACTCATTACCAAGTCAAAATACCTACAAAAGATGAGCTTCTACTTCAGTCAACTTTATTGAAACATGATTTTATACATAGACAGAGTTGAAGTCGGAAGATTGCATACACCTTAGCCAAATAAATTTAAACTCAGTTTTTCACAATTCCTGACATTTAATCCTACTAATAATTCCCTGTCTTAGGTCAGTTAGGATCACCACTTTATTTTAAGAACGTGAAAAGTCAGACTAATAGTAGAGAGAATGATTTATTTCAGCTTTTATTTCTTTCATCACATTCCCAGTGGGTCAGAAGTTTACACACACTCAATTAGTATCTGGTAGCATTGCCTATAAAGTATCTAACTTGGGTCAAACGTTTCAGGTAGCCTTCCACAAGCTTCCCACAATAATTTGGGGGAATTTTGGCCCATTCCTCCTGACAGAGCTGCTGTAACTGAGTCAGGTTTGTAGGCCTCTTTGCTAGCACATGTGTTTTCAGTTATGCCCACAAATGTTCTATAGGATTGAGGTCAGGGCTTTGTGATGGCCACTTCCATATCTTGACTTTGTTGTCTTTAAGCCATTTTGCCACAACTTTGGAAGTATGCTTGGGGTCATTGTCCATTTGGAAGACCCATTTGCGACCAAGCTTTAACTTCCTGACTGATGTCTTGAGATGTTGCTTCAATATATCCACATAATTATCCTGCCTCATGATGCCATCTATTTTGTGAAGTGTACCCGTCCCTCCTGCAGCAAACCACCCCTACAACATGATGCTGCCACCCCCGTGCTTCACGGTTGGGATGGTGTTCTTCGGCTTGCAAGCATCCCCCTTTTTCCTCCAAACGTAACGATGGTCAGTATGGCCAAACAGTTATATATTTTTTTCATCAGACCAGAGGACATTTCTCCAAAAAGTATGATCTTTGTCCCCATGTGCAGTTGCAAACCGTAGTCTGACTTTTTAATGGCGGTTTTGGAGCAGTGGCTTCTTCCTTGCTGAGCGGCCTTCCAGATTATGTCAACATAGGACTCGTTTTACTGTGGATATAGATACTTTTGCACCTGTTTCCTCCAGCATCTTCACAAGGTCCTTTGCTGAGGTTCTGGGATTGATTTGCACTTTTCGCACTAAAGTACGTTCATCTCTAGGAGACAGTACATGTCTCCTTCCCGAGCGGCATGATGGCTGCGTGGTCCCATGGTGTTTATATTTGCGTACTATTGTATGTACAGATGAACGTGGTACCTGCATGCGTTTGGAAATTGCTCCCAAGAATGAACCAGACTTGTGGAGGTCTACAATTTATGGATTTCTTTTGATTTTATCATGATGTCAAACAAAGAGGCACTGAGTTTGAAGGTTGGCCTTGAAATAAATCCACAGGTACACCTCCAATTGACTCAAATTATGTCAATTAGCCTATCAAAAGCTTCTAAAGCCATGACATCATTTTCTGCAATTTCCCAAGCTTTTTAAAGGGACAGTCAACTTAGTGTATGTAAACTTCTGACCCACTGGAATTAGTCGCATGGAATAGCCTTAATTTCTCAGATCAAGAATAGACTGACGAGTTTCAGAGGAAAGTTCTTTGTTTCTGGCCATTTTGAGCCTGTAATCGTATCCACAAATACTGATGCTCCAGATACTCAACTAGTCTAAAGAAGGCCAGTTTTATTGCTTCTTTATTAGTACAACAGTTTTCAGCTGTGCTAACTTAATTGCAAAAGGGTTTTCTAATGATCAATTAGCCTTTTAAAATGATAAACTTGGATTAGATAAAACCACCTGCCATTGGAACACAGGAATGATGGTTGCTGATAACGGGTCTTTGAACGCCTATCCATTAAAAATCTGCTGTTTCCAGCTACAATAGTAATTTACAACATTAACAATGTCTACACTGTATTTCTAATCAATTTGATGTTATTTTAATGGCCAAAGAATGTGTCTTTCAAAAACAAGGACATTTCTAAGTGACCCCAAACTTTTGAAGGGTAGTGTATATATTTTAAAAAATCTTTGAAATGCAAGAGAAACGCAATACAATCAGATAGGAGTTTAGGTGTAAGTCAGATTTTGGCCACCAGATGGAAGCAGTGTGTGCAAAGTTACAGACTGAGCCAGTGAAGCATTACATTACCACACTATATTTTGGATCAAGTCTGCCAGGAGTTTGCCCAAATGTGCCAAGTTGGTCAATTGATACATTTTCAAGTACATGACTATAGAGAACATACAAAAATCCTATGATAATAAAAAAATGAAAGTTTACATGTCATACATCATGGATATATTAGCTTCCCTGCAGAAAAGACACAAACCTTCACAAATCTAGATGGCCAGGCGGGGTGGGTATGAGGCCAGAGACAGCAGGGGTTCAAACTGTAGAGCCCAGTTCCTACATTTGAATATAAAAATTGATTTTATCAAACAAAACCATGCTACATTTTATCTCTGGGACCCTCAGAATGACAAATCAGAGAAAGATTACTGAATGTAAGTACATTATTTAACTTCAGAGGTGAATGTATCAAACCGGTTGCAGTGATAAAAGTGTTTTGTAGTTGTGCACTCTCATCAAACAACATGGTCTTTTTTTACTGTAATAGCTACTGTAAATTGGACACTGCAGAAAGATTAAGTTAGGGCTAGGGGCAGTATTTACACGGCCGGATAAAAAACGTACCCGATTTAATCTGGTTACTCCACCTGCCCAGTAACTAAAATATGCATATAATTATTGGCTTTGGATAGAAAACACCCTAAAGTTTCTAAAACTGTTTGAATGGTGTCTGTGAGTATAACAGAACTCATATGGCAGGCAAAAACCTGAGAAGATTTCATGCAGGAAGTGGCCTGTCTGACAAGGTGTTGTTCTTCTTGCCTCTGTTTATTGAAGACTGAGGATCTTTGCTGTAACGTGACACTTCCTACGGCTCCCATAGGCTCTCAGAGCCCGAGAAAAAGCTGAACGATATCGAGGCAGCCTCTGGCTGAAACACATTATCGCCTTTGACAAGTGGCCGATCAGAGGACAATGGGCTTAGGCGCATGCCCGAGTCGACCCCATGCTTTATTTTCTTTCGTCTGTTTACCTAATTGCAGATTCCCGGTCGGAATATTATCGCTTTTTTACAAGAAAAATGGCATAAAAATTGATTTTAAACAGCGGTTGACATGCTTCGAAGTACGGTAATGAAATATTTAGAAATCTTTTGTCACGAAATGCACCGTGCGCGTGACCCTTATTTACCATTCGGATAGTGTCTTGAACGCACGAACAAAACGCCGCTGTTTGAACATTATTTGGGACCAAACCAACATTTGTTATTGAAGTAGAAGTCCTGGGAGTGCATTCTGACGAAGAACACCAAAGGTAATCAAACTTTTCTAATAGTAAATCGGAGTTTGGTGAAGGCTAAACTTGCTGGGTGTCTAAATAGCTAGCCCTGTGATGCCGGGCTATCTACTTAGAATATTGCAAAATGTGCTTTCACCGAAAAGCTATTTTAAAATCGGACATATCAACTGCATAGAGGAGTTCTGTATCTATAATTCTTAAAATATTTGTTATGCTTTTTGTGAACGTTTATCGTGAGTAATTTAATAAATTGTTAGTAAATTCGCCGGAAGTTTGCGGGGGGTATGCTAGTTCTGAACGTCACATGCTTATGTAAAAAGCTGGTTTTTGATATAAATATGAACTTGATTGAACAAAACATGCATGTATTGTATAACATAATGTCCTAGGGTTGTCATCTGATGAAGATCATCAAAGGTTAGCGTTGCATTTAGCTGTCTTCTGGGTTTTTGTGACATTATATGCTAGCTTGAAAAATGGGTGTCTGATTATTTCTGGCTGGGTACTCTGCTGACATAATCTAATGTTTTGCTTTCGTTGTAAAGCCTTTTTGAAATCGGACAGTGTGGTTAGATTAACGAGAGTCTTGTCTTTAAAATGCTGTAAAATAGTCATATGTTTGAGAAATTGAAGTAATAGCATTTCTAAGGTATTTGAATAACGCGCCACAGGATTCCACTGGCTGTTACGTAGGTGGGACGATTTCGTCCCGCCGGCCCTAGAGAGGTTAACAAGCATTTAAGCTTTCTGCCCATGTAAGACATGTCTATGTCCTGGAAAGTTGGTTATTGTTTACAATGTCATTCTAGTCACATTAGTGCACATTATCCCATAGAGGATAAAAAGTTCCCCCTCAACAAGCCCTGTCACTTGGGTAATATTTGGGGGTTTTCCATGTCTGTTCCATCACATGTCGGGGCGACAGGTAGCCTAGTGGTTAGAGTGTTGGACTAGTAACCGAAATGTTGCAAGATCGAATCACTGAGCTGACAAGGTAAAATGAATCTGTCGTTCTGCCCCTGAACAAGGCGGTTAACCCACTGTTCCTAGGCTGTCATTGAAAATAAGAATTTGTTCTTAACTGACTTGCCTAGTTAAATAAAGGTAAAATAGGAAGTTGGGACCCTTCAGTTGCAAAGAGCTCAAAGTGTCACTAACAGAACAAAACCAAGTTAGAGTAGGAAGCATTTCCACCCTTTCACCTCAGTTGTACTATATAACTTTCATGTGATTATAGTTTTTTAAATCTTTCCCCCAAAGGCATTAATTCCTTTCAAATTAGACAGATTACATGTAACATTGTAAGTACTTCCTACAACATATAATTTCCTTTAACAAGAAGCAGGCTGTCACGACCGTTGTTGTAAGAATCGGACCAAAATGCAGCATGGTTTAGGTTCATCATCTTTATTACCCCTTATCTCCGCTCACTGGTCACCATAGCAGCACCCACCTGTAGCACGCGCTCCAGCAGGTATATCTCTCTGGTCACCCCTAAAGCCAACTCCTCCTTTGGTCGTCTCTCCTTCCAGTTCTCAGCTGCCAATGATTGGAACGAACTACAAAAATCTCTAAAACTGGAAACACTTATCTCCCTCACTAGCTTTAAGCACCAGCTGTCAGAGCAGCTCACAGATCTCTGCACCTGTACATAGCCCATCTTTAATTGAGCCCAAACTACTACCTTTTCCCCTACTGTATTTATTTATTTTATTTATTTTGCTCCTTTGCACCATATTATTTATATTTTAACTTTTAACTTTCTTCAAACTACAAATCTACCATTCCAGTGTTTTTTCTTGCCATACTTTATTTACTTTGCCACCATGGCATTTTTTTGCCTTTACCTCCATTATCTCACATCATTTGCTCACATTGTATATAGTCTTATTTTTTTCTACTGCATCATTGATTGTATGTTGTTTTACTCCATGTGTAACTCTGTGTTTTTGTATGTTGTCGAACTGCTTTGCTTTATCTTGGCCAGGTCGCAATTGTAAATGAGAACTTGTTCTCAACTTGCCTACCTGGTTAAATAAAGGTGAAATAAATAAATAAATAAATTACGTGAACCGGCAAAAAAAACAACAATAAAGAACAAAACGAACGTGAAGCTATGCTGTGCTCAAGGCAACTATACACAAACAAGATCCCACAAAACATAGTGGGGAAATGGCTGCCAAAATATGATCCCCAATCAGAGACAACGATAAACAGCTGCCTCTGATTGGAAACCATACCAGGCCAACATAGAAACAGAACGACTAGATAGAAACACCCCCCCTAGTCACACCCAAACCTAACCAACATAGAGAATAAAAAGGCTCTCTATGGTCAGGGCGTGACACAGGTGGTAGAAATGTTACATTAAAGGGAGGGACTATGAAAATGTGTCAGGTGGTTATTGTCATTCAAAAGACTGCTGGTCTCCCGGTAATTGACCGTTAATTAACATAAACACGTTTAGCATCTCCACATACAAGACGCTGATGCCGCCTTTAGATTATCTACATTTAAAAAGTATAATAAATCAATTGAATACACACCATCACAATAAATCCAATATTTATTTTAGGCAGGTCTAAAGAAACATGAAGAAAATGCATTTCAGAAGTACAGAATATGAGTTGGCCTACTGTAAGCCTATGCTATCTGGCTATGCTCCATGCCATAGACTGTAGGCTTGTTCATTTAGCTGACAAGATATGCTTGGAAGTCCTGTGCCATTCATTTATTTTATCTGATTTTAAAGTAAGAAGAATATACTGTAATTGAACATTTTGTTGAGCTATTTGGCACATTTAGTTGTGAATGATACACAACTTAGAATGTCTTAGAAATCAGAACATATTGTATATATTGCATTAGGAAACTGACTTTTTTCACATTTTGTTACATTACAGCCTTATTATAAGCCTCATCAATCTACACGCAATACCCTATAATGACAAAGCGAAAACAGGTTTTTAGATTTTTTTGACAAATTTATATATAAAAAAAAAAGAATTACCTTATTTACATAAGTATTCAGACCCTTTGCTATTAGACTCGAAATTGATCATCCTTGAGATGTTTCTACAACTTGATTGGAGTCCACCTGTGGTAAATTCAATTGATTGGACATGATTTGGAAAGGCACACACCTGTCTACATAAGGTCCCACAGTTGACAGTGCATGTCAGAGCAAAAACCAAACCATGAGGTTGAAGGAATTGTCCGTAGAGCTCCAAGACAGGATTGTGTCGAGGCACAGATCTGGGGAAGGGCACCAAAACATTTCTGCAGCATTGAAGATCCCCCAAGAGCACTGTGACCTCCATCATTCTTAAATGGAAGAAGTTTTGTACCACCAAGCCTCTTCCTAGAGCTGGCCTCCCAGCCAAACTGAGCAATCGGGGGAGAAGGGCCTTGGTCAGAGAGGTGACTAAGAACCTGATGGTCACTCTGACAGAGCTCCAGAGTTCCTCTTTGGAGATGGGAGAACCTTCCAGAAGGACAACCATCTCTGCATCACTCCACCAATCAGGCCTTTGTGGTAGAGTTGCCAGACGGAACCCACTTTTCAGTAAAAGGCACATCACAGCCCGGTTGGAGTTTGCCAATAAGCACCTAAAGGACTTTCACACCATGAGATACAATATTTTCTGGTCTGATGAAACCAAGATTGAACTCTTTGATCTGAAAGCCAAGCGTCAGACTCATGTCGAGAGGAAACCTGGCACCATCCTTACAGTGAAGCATGGTGGTGGCAGCATCATGCTGTGGGGATGTTTTCAGCGGCAGGGACTGGGAGACTAGTCAGGATTGAGGGAAAGATGAATGGCGCAAAGTACAGAAAGATTGTTGATATAAACTTGGCCAGAGCGTTCAGGACATCAGACGGGGGTGAAGGTTCACCTTCCAACAGGACAACAACCCTAAGCACACAGCCAATACAAGTCAGCAGTGGCTTCGGGACAAGCCTCTGAATGTCCTTGAGAGGCCCAGCCAGAGCCCGGACTTGAACCCAATCGAACATCTCTGGAGAGACCTGAAAATACCTGTGCAGCAATGCTCCTCATCCAACCTGATAGAGCTAGAGAAGATATGGAGAGAAGAATGGGATAAACTCCCCAAATACAGGTGTGCCAAGTGTGTAGCCTCATACCCTAGAAGACTCAAGGCTGTAATCACTGCCAATGGTGCTTCAACAAAGTACTGAGTAAAGGGTTTGAATACTTATGTAAATGTGATATTATTATAATTTTTTGTAAGAAATTTCAACAACAAAAAAATAACCTGTTTTTGCTTTGTTGATATGGGGTATTGTGTGTAGATTGATGAGGGGAAAAAACAATAGAATCAATTTTAGAATTAGGCTATAACGTAACAAAATGTTTTTTCAGAATACTTTCCAAATGCACTGCATTCGGAAAGTATTCAGACCCCTTGACTTTTTCCACATTTTGTTACGTTACATGGAGACAAATTAGAGCGAAAAATAAATTGTTAAATTTGCTGATCTTTTTCATATCTTTCAGATATAATACAGATACTTCAAAGCAAACTTCCTTTAGATTTTTGGGGGTGACTATCTATTGTACCATGTAGTGAATATGTTATTCAATGCATTTGTATGGGCTATTAGCAGTAAGGCCAAATTCAATGTTTCATCAAATATTTTGGGGGGATATTTTTTGGATACTTCAAGTGGTCTTAAAATTCTAAATCAAATAGCTAAATGATCCTTGGTATGACCTTTTAAAACAATTCCACACTAATCATGCCATGAATTTTCCGGTAATCAATACAGGGTTGTTATCATGACACAATGCAGCACCTCCCTCACTGATGCCCAATGGTGCTCGTTCCCTGGTGGAGTATGACTGTGTCACATTGTGCCAGAACGTATAAATATCAGTTTCAGCACTGCCATCCCTTTGTTGGGCACCTGTAATGCCAGACTAGCACACTACAGAAGCTTAGCAGTGTCAGGTATGCTGTCCACACATAGGTGGCCAGAGCAGGGCTGGGCGATGCTACAGCTGGTTCTGGTGGCTGCTTTATCCAGGGCAGAACCAGAGGGCCTGGTGGTGTGCAGGCGGAGAGGAGGACCAGAGTACCCACAGCTGGCCAAGGACGGAGACATCATTCTGGGAGGCATCTTCTCATTCCACAGCAGCTGGCAGAACAGAGAGCTGAACTACACACAGAGCCCACCACCTCTGCAGTGCACCAGGTAAACTACTGGCAGGAATGAGGTTGGCATAATATTGAAAATCAGGGAAAATACTATGGGTAAGTTTTAAGAATAACATACATATTAAAATAGCAAATTCTATCTATCTTTACTATGGTTATCAACAATTATCGGTTTCAATAATGTATCTCTAGAATCATTTCTTAGAAAATATTTGTTTCAATATTTATTAAGGAGAAAATATTGTGCATTTTAGTCAGGGAACATTTGAACCCCAAACCCTGTCATTAACACCTGTTATGTTGGAACTAGTCTGAATTTCAGAGCGTTCCAGTTTACCCAGGCTATGCTGTTTGCCATAGAGGAGATCAACAACAGCACATCCCTGTTGCCCGGTGTCTCTCTAGGCTATAAGATCTATGACTCATGTGGCTCCATAGCCAGAGGGGTGAGGGTGGCCCTGGCGCTGGCTAACGGGAACCAGGAGACAGCCACAGAGGGTTCAGGTTGCTCCAGGCCAGCCCAGGTTCAGGCCATCATGGGGGAGGATTCCTCCTCGCCCAGCATGGCCACTGCTACCGTCCTCGGTCCCTTCCATATCCCGATGGTAGGCAGTGGGCAGGGTTAGGAGTCAAGAGGGTATCAGTGCATTAAGATGTTCTATACATGAACTCAAAACATGCTCATTGGTAGTCATTAAAAACCTTTTGAAAAAAATGCTTTCCCCCTAAATAGTAATATTTGGATGTGTTATCTATTCTTATACTGTCGATAGATAGTTGTATGTCCTAATTGGTTGTCTATTGTGACCTGTATAATTTTCTTCCTCAGATCAGCCACTTTGCCACATGTGGGTGTCTGAGTGATAAAGTCAAGTACCCCTCCTTCTTCAGAACCATCCCCAGTGACCACTACCAGAGCAGAGCCCTGGCCCAGCTGGTCAAGCACTTTGGCTGGACTTGGGTGGGCGCCATTCGAACCAACGACGACTATGGAAACAACGGCATGGCCACGTTCATTGAGACGGCAGAGCAACTGGGGATCTGTCTGGAGTACTCTGTGGCCTTCTTCAGGACAGACCCTGAGGAGAAGCTGCAGAGGGTCATAGAGAGCATCAAGACGTCCAAATCCAAGGTCATTGTCGCCTTCCTCTCTTTCCTGGACCTAGACTTGCTGGTGAAGCAATTTGCCCGCCACAATCTGACAGGCTACCAGTGGGTGGGCTCCGAGGGCTGGATCATTGACTCCTATATCGCCAGGGTGGAGGCCCACCACGTCCTGAACGGAGCCATAGGCCTGTCCATCGCCAAAGCCCACGTCACAGGGCTGGGAGAGTTCATCCTGGACGTGAGGCCGCTTAAGTCCGCCGGCATTGACAGCAGCATGTTCACTGAGTTCTGGGAGGCTTTGTTTGACTGTCGCTTCAGGCAGGGTGAGAGGTCGGAGAAGGGTCAGTCTCAGCAAGAGTGTACAGGCAGGGAGAATCTGTCTGGGTTGCAGAACATCTTCACTGATCTGTCTCTAATGGCTATCTTTAATAATGTCTATAAAGGGGTTCTGGCTGTGGCTCATGCCCTCCATAATGTCTGGGGCTGTGGGGAGACGTGTGGCAATAAGACACAGCCTGATCCACAGACAGTGAGTTGATAAGCACACATTTTGAAGTGTAACTCAGATTTTCATATGTCACACATTTCTGTTCAAACTGCAAAAAAGCTGGCTTATGAACATTCCTTATATGTTATTATTATTACTGTTATTGTTATGTCTCCTTAGATTCTCGAGCACATCAAAAATGTGCGTTTCAAGACAAAGGAGGGGGAGGAGGTGTATTTCAACGAGAAAGGGGACGTTACTGCCAAGTATGACATCATCAACTGGCAGCCGAAAGAGGACGGCAATGTGGAGTTTGTTACCGTGGGTCTCTACGATGCCTCCCTACCTGCAGACAGGCAACTCACCATCAACAACAGCTCCTTAGTGTGGACACAGAATGCAAAGCTGGTGGGACTAATTGAATGTCAAATACACTCTATGTGTTGCATGCTATCATTTGTAACAGTACACGGAGTAGTGGATTGTGTCACCATGTTCTCTAATGTAAACCACCAATGCTTTTGTTTTTGCAGGTGCCTGTGTCAGTTTGCAGTGAGAGCTGTCCCCCAGGCACTCGTAAGGCTGTACAGAAAGGAAAGCCTGTATGCTGTTATGACTGTATCCAATGTGCAGAGGGAGAGATCAGTAATAACACAGGTAGTAACTAATCATTCAAACAGTGATAAGAGAAAGTAAACGACCTACACTGTTGTCCTGGAATGAAAACCAGTTTGTGTGTTGTCTTTAAAAAACCTATTACATTCTCTTTGTTTTTTATAGATTCTGTCACCTGTGATCAATGTCATCCTGAGTTTTGGACCAATAAGAAGAGGGATATGTGTGAAAAGAAGGAAATAGAATTTCTCTCCTATGAAGAAATCATGGGAGTGTTGCTGACTGCTGTCTCCCTGCTAGGAACATGTATGACTAGTATTGTGGCATTTATTTTCTTCAGATACAAGAAAACGCCCATCGTCAGGGCCAACAACTCTGAGCTGAGCTTCCTGCTTCTCTTCTCCTTGACTCTGTGTTTCCTGTGTTCTCTTACTTTCATTGGCCGGCCCTCTGAGTGGTCCTGTATGCTGCGCCACACAGCGTTTGGGATCACCTTCGTCCTCTGCATCTCTTGTGTTCTGGGGAAAACAATAGTGGTGTTGATGGCCTTCAGGGCTACACTTCCAGGCAGTAATGCCATGAAATGGTTTGGTCCTCCACAGCAGAGATTGACTGTAGTGTCATTCACGTTTGTTCAGGCTTTGATATGCACTCTATGGTTGGTCTTGTCCCCTCCCTTACCCATTAAAAACCTCACCACCTACAAGGAAAAGATAATTCTGGAGTGTGATGTGGGTTCAGCTATTGGTTTCTGGGCTGTGTTGGGCTATATAGGACTCCTGGCTCTCTTGTGCTTTGTGCTGGCTTTTCTGGCTCGGAAGCTGCCTGATAACTTCAATGAGGCCAAATTCATCACCTTCAGCATGCTCATATTCTGTGCAGTCTGGATCACCTTTATCCCAGCTTATGTCAGCTCTCCTGGGAAGTTCACTGTAGCTGTGGAGATCTTTGCCATTCTGTCCTCAAGCTTTGGGTTGCTTTTCTGTATATTTGCACCTAAATGTTATATAATTTTAATGAAACCAGAGAAAAACACTAAAAAGATGATGATGGGAAAAATGTAAACACAATCAGCATGAATGCGTACATTGTTTAGTCATATTTCTCATGATAATGTACTTTATTTTGACATATTAAGTATTTCAGGTATGAACGTTTAATTGTTGAAAATAAACAATGTATAACTAGAAATTGAATTGGTTGTTTTCTTTATTATGAACTAAGTCCAATTTAACAGATCTTTTTTATTGTCAGAATCTGGCTAAACTGTAGTGAATGAGGTATATAACCTGAATACCATGACAAATTTCCCAACAACCAGAGAGAGTACTATGTCAACCTTCCCAACAACCAGAGATTACCATGTCACCTTCCCAACAACCAGAGAGAGTACCGTGTCAACCTTCCCAACAACCAGAGAGATTACCATGCCAAACTTCCCAACAACCAGAGAGACTACCATGTCACCTTCCCAACAACCAGAGAGAGTACCATGCCAACCTTCCCAACAACCAGAGAGATTACCATGCCAACCTTCCCAACAACCAGAAAGAGTACCATGTCAACCTTCCCAACAACCAGAGAGAGTACCATGTCAACCTTCCCAACAACCAGAGAGAGTACCATGTCAACCTTCCCAACAACCAGGGATTACCATTTCAACCTTCCCAACAACCAGAGAGAGTACCATGTCAACCTTCCCAACAACCAGAGAGAGTACCATGCCAACCTTCCCAACAACCAGAGAGATTACCATGTCAACCTTCCCAACAACCAGAGAGAGTACCATGCCAACTTTCCCAACAACCAGAGAGAGTACCATGTCAACCTTCCCAACAACCAGAGAGAGTACCATGCCAACCTTCCCAACAACCAGAGAGACTACCATGTCACCTTCCCAACAACCAGAGAGAGTACCATGTCACCTTCCCAACAACCAGAGAGAGTACCATGCCAACCTTCCCAACAACCAGAGAGAGTACCATGTCAACCTTCCCAACAACCAGAGAGAGTACCATGCCAACCTTCCCAACAACCAGAGAGAGTACCATGTCAACCTTCCCAACAACCAGGGATTACCACGTTAACCTTCCCAACAACCAGAGAGACTACCATGTCACCTTCCCAACAACCAGAGTACCATGCCAACCTTCCCAACAACCAGAGGGATTACCATGTCACCTTCCAACAACCAGAGAGAGTACCATGTCAACCTTCCCAACAACCAGAGAGAGTACCATGTCAACCTTCCCAACAACCAGAGAGATTACCATGTCACCTTCCCAACAACCAGAGAGAGTACCATGCCAACCTTCCCAACAACCAGAGAGATTACCATGTCAACCTTCCCAACAACCAGAGAGAGTACCATGCCAACTTTCCCAACAACCAGAGAGAGTACCATGCCAACCTTCCCAACAACCAGAGAGAGTACCATGTCAACCTTCCCAACAACCAGAGAGAGTACCATGTCAACCTTCCCAACAACCAGAGAGAGTACCATGTCACCTTCCCAACAACCAGAGAGAGTACCATGCCAACCTTCCCAACAACCAGAGAGAGTACCACGTCAACCTTTCCAACAACCAGAGAGATTACCATGTCACCTTCCCAACAACCAAAGAGAGTACCATGCCAACCTTCCCTACAACCAGAGAGATTACCATGTCACCTTCCCAACAACCAGAGAGAGTACCATGTCAACCTTCCCAACAACCAGAGAGAGTACCATGTCAACCTTCCCAACAACCAGAGAGAGTACCATGCCACCTTCCCAACAACCAGAGAGTACCAAAAAAACATCCTGATGACAATGAGACAGAATCTCAACGTGTCTTTGATTTCTCGTTTGGTTGAATGTCCCCTGGTCTCCTGAGACCTTCCTCCTCCAGGAGCCACACCAGGGCTGGAGCCATAGCAGCTACCCCTGCTGTAGGGGCGGGGGGCCAGGGGCTATATAAGGGCTAAGGCCAGGAGCTGTAGAGTCTAAGAGCCCTGACTGCACTACAGAGCCAGGAGCCATGCCACAGCTGGAGCTGGTCCTGTTGGTGCTGCTGGTGGTGATGGGGGAGGGAGAGCCTGTGTGCAGGCTGCAGAGCAGGGAAGAGCTGCCAGACCTGGCCAAGGATGGGGACCTTGTCATCGGAGGCATCTTCTCGTTCCGCACCGAACAAGATGGGGTCATAGACACATTTCAGACCATCCCCAAAATTCGTAGATGCATAAAGTAGGTATATTCATCATGTTTATTTGTTTCAAACGTTGTTGTTGTTTTTTTGTTTTTTGATGTTTAAAGTGTACTAAATAATTTCTAACTACAATTTTTTTTAGTTATAATTTCAGAGAATTCCAGTTTGCTCAAACAATGATCTTTGCAATTGAGAAGATCAACAGAAACTATGAAATTCTTCCAGGCATTAAGCTTGGATACACAATCTACAATCACTGTGGCACTATGGATATACTGAGAGCTGCGATGGCTCTGGTTAACGGACAGAAGAGCATAATCAATGACAACAACTGCACTGAATCGGACACAGTCCAGGCCATCCTTGGGCATTCTGGATCAACACCTACTATCGGAATGGCACAGATGGTTGGGAGGTTTCAAATACCAGTGGTAAGAAACAAAATGAAAATAAAGTGAACAACATAAACTGTCTAGTAAATACAATGTCATCTTGAACAAATTACTACTTCATGTAGCTTTTAAATCAAATGCACAAGTATCTACAGTATGCTCTATTCTGTCATATTCAGAAGTGCTGTCATATTCAGAAGTGCTGTCATATTCAGATGTGCTGTCATATTCAGAAGTGCTGTCATATTCAGAAGTGCTGTCATATTCAGATGTGCTGTCATATTCAGAGTGCTGTCATATTCAGACTGCTGTCATATTCAGAAGTGCTGTCATATTCAGAGTGCTGTCATATTCAGAAGTGCTGTCATATTCAGAAGTGCTGTCATATTCAGACTGATGTCATATTCAGACTGCTGTCATATTCAGAAGTGCTGTCATATTCAGACTGCTGTCATATTCAGAAGTGCTGTCATATTCAGAGTGCTGTCATATTCAGAGTGCTGTCATATTCAGAGTGCTGTCATATTCAGAAGCGCTTGTCATATTCAGAAGTGCTGTGATATTCAGAAGTGCTGTGATATTCAGAAGTGCTGTGATATTCAGAAGTGCTGTGATATTCAGAAGTGCTGTAATAGCCAGAAGTGCTGTGATATTCAGAAGTGCTGTAATAGCCAGAAGTGCTGTGATATTTTGTCACTAATGTCACAAACTGTCTTTTGTGATCCTCACCAAAACAGATCAGCCACTTCGCCACCTGTGGGTGTCTGAGTAACAGAAAGGAGTTCCCTTCCTTCTTCAGAACCATCCCCAGTGACTTCTACCAGAGCAGAGCCTTGGCCCAACTGGTCAAGCACTTTGGCTGGAGCTGGGTGGGGGCTATAAGCAGTGATAACGACTATGGGAATAGAGGCCTAGCCACCTTCATGCTAGCTGCACAGGAGGAAGAAGTGTGTATAGAATACTCTGAGGCATTTGAGCAGACAGGTCCGCGCCATGAGATTCTCAGGATAGTGGAGACTATTAAACAGTCCAGTTCAAAGGTCATCATGGCCTTCATGACCCACAGGGAGATCAAGGTTCTGGTGAGTGAGCTCTACAGGCACAATATCACAGGACTGCAGTGGATCGGCAGTGATGCCTGGATCACAGACCCTTCTCTCACTGCCATTGAGGGACACAGCGCCCTGGTGGGCGCCATAGGCTTCACGGTGACCAAGGCTCACATCCCCGGGCTGGGAGAGCATCTGAAGGATGTACACCCTTCTCACTTCCCCAACAGCATGTTTCTCAGGGATTTCTGGGAGATTGTGTTCGACTGCTCGCTCAATATGACTACAGAACCTAAGAGGAAGCCATGCAACGGCTCTGAGAGTTTAAGAGACGTGCATAACACGTTTACAGATGTGTCCGAGTTCACATTCACTAATAATGTGTATAAGTCTGTGTATGCTGTGGCTCATGCCCTCCACAACCTGTTGACATGTGAGGAGAGCCGGGGCCCCTTCTCTAATGGGAGCTGTGCTCAACCCACACACATCCAGCCATGGCAGGTGAGCAGGAACCAGTCTGAGAATTTACTAGTTTTCATTGTCACATATTACGTATCATAAACAAATACGCTGGTGAGGTTATGTGTTCTTCTTCAACTTTGATTGTAGCTGAACTATTTTTGTAATTTCTCCCCCCAACCACAAAAGGTTTTGTATTACCTTCAAAAAGTGAATTTCACAACAGAGGAAGGAGAGAGAGTGTTTTTCGATAGTAATGGAGACTCACCGGCTAGATACGAACTGGTTAACTTACAAACCACTAACCCAGGCACCATGGATGGAGTCACCGTTGGTACCTATGATGCCGCACTGCCAAAAGGCCACCAGTTCATGATGAATAACGTCAGTGTCGTTTGGAGAGGAGGTAGTAAAATGGTGAGGCTCTTAGTCACTCAAACATCTCTCTCTCTCTATATATATATATAAAATCTACAGTGAATACAAAACTATCTGTATTCTTCATATACTACGTATGTCAAAATACATTTTAGGATCTAAGTGTACACAAGTATATTAACATGATTCTGTCATTACACTGCTTTTGATTGAATTTTTGTGGTTGTTTTTGCTGTTTTCTGTGTATCAGGTGCCTGTGTCAGTGTGCAGTGAAAACTGTAACAGACCCTGCTGGAGTAAAACATGTAACATTTACAGTAAACCGTGTATGCTCTCTGTCCCCTAAAGATACCCGTGTCAGTGTGCAGTGAGAGCTGTCCCCCAGGTACTCGTAAGGCTGTACAGAAAGGAAAGCCTGTATGCTGTTATGACTGTGTCCCATGTTCAGAGGGAGAGATCAGCAACGCTACAGGTGATGCGTAAACACACAGCATTTACGGCTCACTGAAACAGTCACTCAGAAATAGACACAGGTCCCAGAGGCACGCTCCTCAAAAAAAAAAAACATTTTAAATGATGTCATATTTCAGACATCGATCTTAGTATGTAAATGTTTTACGATTGTAAAAGTAAAGTCTGACTGTTGTTTTTATTATCATCTAACTTCAGATTCCATCGACTGTATGAGATGCCAGCTGGAATACTGGTCCAACAAGTACAGAGATTCCTGCCTTCCGAAAAAAGTTGAATTCTTATCTTATGATGAAATCATGGGGACACTGCTGGCCTTGTTTTCATTGCTAGGGGTGTTTCTTACCGTGATGACATCATTCATTTTCTACTGTTACAGAGAGTCCCCCATCGTCAGGGCCAACAACTCTGAGCTGAGCTTCTTGCTGCTTTTCTCCTTGACTCTGTGTTTTCTGTGTTCTCTTACTTTCATTGGCCGGCCCTCTGAGTGGTCCTGTATGCTGCGCCACACAGTGTTTGGGATCACCTTCGTCCTCTGCATCTCTTGTGTTCTGGGGAAAACAATAGTGGTGTTGATGGCCTTCAGGGCTACACTTCCAGCCAGTAATGTCATGAAATGGTTTGGTCCTCCACAGCAGAGGCTCAGTGTTCTGGCTTTCACTCTCATACAGGTCCTGATCTGTGCTCTTTGGTTAACAGTCTCCCCTCCTTTCCCCTACAAGAACATGAAAACCTATCAGGAAAAGATCATTCTAGAGTGTGATGTGGGTTCAGCAATTGGTTTCTGGGCTGTGTTGGGCTATATAGGACTCCTGGCTCTCTTGTGCTTTGTGCTGGCTTTTCTGGCTCGGAAGCTGCCTGATAACTTCAATGAGGCCAAATTCATCACCTTCAGCATGCTCATATTCTGTGCAGTCTGGATCACCTTTATCCCAGCTTATGTCAGCTCTCCTGGGAAGTTCACTGTAGCTGTGGAGATCTTTGCTATTCTGGCCTCTAGTTTTGGTTTACTTTTCTGTATATTTGCTCCTAAATGTTTCATTATATTGCTGAGGCCAGAGCAAAACACCAAGAAACATATGATGGGGAAGACATCCAATGATATAAGTCATTAACATATTTTAGAAAATGTTGGCACCTACTAACTGATATACTGTTTGTCAAATGTTCTGTAGTAAACTGTGAGGACAACAACTGCTGCATGTTTGAACCTTGTTAAAAGAATATTAGTCACTAGCTGTTTAGTGTTTAGTGCTTTTAGTGTTGTGTGTATTTAAATAAATCACAATCAACAAAAACCTTTTGTCAAATAGTAGATATTGAAACATGAACATTAGGACATTGTCAAAGATAGACAGGCTGTCTCAATAAGTTATTGTGTGCATGAAAACACAAGGCAGGCAGGCAGGCAGGCAGGCAGGCAGGCAGGCAGGCAGGCAGGCAGGCAGGCAGGCAGGCAGGCAGGCAGGCAGGCAGGCAGGCAGGCAGGCAGGCAGGCAGGCAGGCAGGCAGGCAGGCAGGCAGACAGACAGACAGACAGACAGACAGACAGACAGACAGACAGACAGACAGACAGACAGACAGACAGACAGACAGACAGACAGACAGACAGACAGACAGACAGACAGACAGACAGACAGACAGACAGACAGACAGACAGACAGACAGACAGACAGACAGACAGACAGACAGACAGACAGACAGGTAAACAAGTAACCACCTGGTACAGACAAGCAGGCCCTTTGACACACACACGCACACACAGTGGGATACCTCTCTCCAGGTACAGAGGAGCTGCTGCTAATGCCACAGAGCACAGTCCCAGGGGAGGAAACACCTCAAGGCCCCCAGCTCATCCTCTAACACAACAACAACAGTAGCAACTTTCCATCCAAGGACACAGTATACTGTAACATACAGATTCTGTCAATTAGTGACCACCTTTGCATGATTCGCTATTTCTTCTAAAGTAAATTGAAATTGATAAAAAATCATTTGGTGTTTACATTTGATTTAAAACTGTACAGGATGAAGAATTTGAAAAAATGAAATACAATGAAAAAGTCCTAATTCGTTTGGTTGGGGGCAATGATAATCATTTACTTTGTAATTTAACTCACCTCTGATTAGTTGCAAGGTGCCTACAGGGTTAACAATAGTCTTCAATGAATTTTGAAATGAAAAACAGAACATTCTGATCCATTTTATAGTGCCATGTGCCTCTTTTATATTTTTACATTTATTTTTTTATTTAAATGTTTTTAAAGGGAAGTCATACTAAGACTAGGCTCTCTTTTACAGATGAGCCCTGCATAAATATATCAAACACATACAACATAGAATATACAAAATTACAAACACATTAAGAAAAGCAGACATATTTATTAACGTAGAGGTCTCTGATCATTTCTCTGTACTGACCACAGGGGATCAGAACATTTAATTTCACAGAGCTCTGTAAGTTGTTCCACATAAAAGATGCAAAAACCAAACTCTGTGGAGACCGAAGGGCCTCCAGTGTAAATTGAAGCCTGAGACCAGGTTTGTTCATTTGTAAGTCTAAATTGAATTAATGATAACAGATACATAGGATGTTTTTTTTGCATGAGGGCTTTGTAGATAAACACAACAAAATGCTGCTCTCTCCTTACATACAAAGAGGCCCAAACCAGAGCAGGGCAATCTATTTGACCGAATCTCTTTAAGCCTACTCTTTAGCAATCATACTACAAAAAATACACTATACTATCAAATGAACCATGCACCCAGATATCAGCCTGTCACTTTATCCCAACCATTGTAATACAAAGGGACTTACTGGATAATTGGAGTTGGACAGGTGTCTATGAGAGTCTACGGCGGTGCCTCATCCTCTCTGGTTACAGAGAAAGCTCTTCTAAAAGGATAGTTGACCTTGCAGACTGAAAACCTCAACAGCCCCAGCTGGTGAAGAAAGGGGAACTGGACTCATTGAGGGTATAAATGTGTACCCATAGTACACATTTATACCCTCAATGAGTCCAGTTTAATGTTGTTGTTTTTTTGCAAATGGTTCGGCAAGTAAAGGTCGATTGCAATTAACCCCTGATTTCTTTTCTGTACATCTCACAGACTGCAGCCGCCACACACTTTTCAATCTGTGATTTTGAATGGCTGTAACAGAGCTTTGGAGCCCATCAAATAGCAGCCACGTGCCCGGATATGTATGTGCCATATTTTGCCAGTGTTCCATTAGACTGTGGACACTAGGACACTACCTACGGTACAGTACTTAGAGAGACCTACAGCCTAAATCATGCATGGCACATGTGTCCTCACTGTGAGGACTTGGGTAGCCCGGCGCTGGCGGGCTCTCCTATGCTCTCTTAAGACCCCTATGTCATGCTCTCGATACCTCAGAGACATGTCACACCTCCTACATGCCAGGTTGAGGGGTGTGTGGGCAGGATGTGGATGGGGACAGGAGCAGGGGCAGGAGCACTGACAGACAGGGGCTCTGAGACAGACATATGGTTCAGAGAGTATAAAGAGAGGAGCTGTGAGGGGTAAGAGCCACAGAGTCACCCTGCTCTCGACTGCACTACGGAGCCAAGAGCCATTCCACTGCTGGAGCTGGTCCTGTTGGTGCTGCTGGTGGTGATGGGTGAGGGAGAGCCTGTACGCAGGCTACAGGGCAGGGCAGAGCTGCCAGACCTGGCCAAGGACGGGGAACTCGTCACCGGAGGCATCTTCACCTTCCAGACGGAGTACGACAGCAGGGTACCCAACTTCCAGAGTTTACCAGATCTATCAAGGTGTAAGAAGTGAGTATCCTCTTTCAGTTGACTAGAACATTGTTCTTTTTTTTTAAATATGGGTTTTATTGTTTTCAATATTATGAGTGATTTTTTAATCTACTGTACATCTGAGGATTATTTCCTACATACCGCTCTATAAATGTGACCTTTGTCTATTGCAAATCATTTAAAGTAAAATAAATGATTTAACTGTAGTCTGATAATACAGTAACAGAACGATGAATGCAAAAGCTACATAAAAAAAATACTTTTCTCTCTTTAACA
Organism: Salmo trutta; assembly: GCF_901001165.1. Taxonomy (NCBI): domain Eukaryota; kingdom Metazoa; phylum Chordata; class Actinopteri; order Salmoniformes; family Salmonidae; genus Salmo; species Salmo trutta. Next base: position 84,701,712 of record NC_042969.1, on the reverse strand, counting down.
TTTTCCTCTTTATCATTTGCACTACCTACATACTGTCAATTTCACAATGGGAAAGGGGAAGAGAGGCTTTTTTTTTTTTTTTTTTTACAGCAATGGAGATTCCCCAGCCAGATATGAACTGATGCACTTACATAGTGCCACATCGGGACCATGGAAGTGGCCACTGTTGGTTTCTATGAACCTTCTTTGCCTGAAGACCACCAGTTCAATATGAACGATGTTAGTATTATCTGGGGAGGACGTAGTGAGACGGTACATTGTCATATTGTCTCATATATCTGGCTGGGGAGTCAGTATGCTATCCTGCATGATATTCAATAACACAACAATTACACTGAACCTCAGCCACTCAGCCCCTGTTGGTATGTAAAGTATCGAGACAAGTCAAGTAACACACACTCCACAGCGCACAAGCATTGCTGATTGATATGCACATGAGTGAACATGAATACACACACTCTCCTTGGACCCTTATGTGAGTCTGTTTGTTTTCCTGAATCATTAATGTTGTGCTTTTTTGTGGGCTTTTTCTCCAAACAGATTCAGCCGAGTGCATGAAGTGCCCAGTCCAGTACTGATCCAATGGGAGAGGGGAAAGATTGAATTCCTCTCCTACTCTGAGGTCATGAAGGTCATTTTGTTTTTTGTTTATTTGATTGGTTTGTTTAGCTATTATGATAGCAACAATTGAATTACAATTCAGAGAGTCCCCCATCGTCAGGGTTAACAACTCTGAGCTGAGCTTCCTGCTTCTCTTCTCCTTGACTCTGTGTTTTCTGTGTTCTCTTACTTTCATTGGCCGGCCCTCTGAATGGTCCTGTATGCTGCGTCACACAGCGTTTGGGATCACCTTCGTCCTCTGCATCTCTTGTGTTCTGGGGAAAACATTAGTGGTGTTGATGGCCTTCAGGGCTACACTTCCAGCCAGTAATGTCATGAAATGGTTTGGTCCTCCACAGCAGAGATTCAGTGTTCTGGCTTTCACTCATGAAAACCTATCAGGAAAAGATCATTCTAGAGTGTGATGTGGGTTCAGCTATTGGTTTCTGGGCTGTGTTGGGGTATATACAGTGGGGGAAAAAAGTATTTGATCCCCTGCTGATTTTGTACGTTTGCCCACTTACAAAGAAATTATCAGTCTATAATTTTAATGGTAGGTTTATATGAACAGTGAGAGACAGAATAACAACAAAAAAATCCAGAAAATTTTCAAAAATGTTATTAAATGATTTCCATTTGAATGAAGGGAGTAAGTATTTGACCCCTCTGCAAAACATGACTTAGTACTTGGTGGCAAAACCCTTGTTAGCAATCACAGAGGTCAGACGTTTCTTGTAGTTGGCCACCAGGTTTGCACACATCTCAGGAGGGATTTTGTCCCACTCCTCTTTGCAGATCTTCTCCAAGTCATTAAGGTTTCGAGGCTGACGTTTGGCATCTCGAACCTTCAGCTCCCTCCACAGATTTTCTATGGGATTAAGGTCTGGAGACTGGCTAGGCCACTCCAGGACCTTAATGTGCTTCTTCTTGAGCTACTCCTTTGTTGCCTTGGCCGTGTGTTTAGGGTCATTGACATGCTGGAATACCCATCCACGACCCATTTTCAATGCCCTGGCTGAGGGAAGGAGGTTCTCACCCAATATTTGACAGTACATGGCCCCATCAAATGATGCGTTGAAGTCGTCCTGTCCGCTTATCAGAAAAACACCCCGAAAGCATAATGTTTCCACCTCCATGTTTGACGGTGGAGATGGTGTTCTTGGGGTCATAGGCAGCATTCCTCCTCCTCCAAACACGGCGAGTTGAGTTGATGCCAAAGAGCTCCATTTTGGTCTCATCTAACCACAACACTTTCACCAGTTGTCCTCTGAATCATTCAGATGTTCATTTGCAAACTTCAGACGGGCATGTATATGTATTCTTGAGCAGGGGGGCCTTGCGGGCGCTGCAGGATTTCAGTCCTTCACGGCGTAGTGTGTTACCAATTGTTTTCTTGGTGACAATGGTCCCAGCTGCCTTGAGATCATTGACAAGATCCTCCCGTGTAGTTCTGGGCTGATTCTTCACCGTTCTCATGATCATTGCAACCCCACGACGTGAGATCTTGCATGGAGCCCCAGGCCGAGGGAGATTGACATTTATTTTGTGTTTCTTTCATTTACGAATAATCGCACCAAATGTTGTCACCTTCTCACCAAGCTGCTTGGCGATGGTCTTGTAGCCCATTCCAGCCTTGTGTAGGTCTACAATCTTGTCCCTGACATCCTTGGAGAGCTCTTTGGTCTTGGCCATGGTGGAGAGTTTGGAATCTGATTGATTGATTGCTTCTGTGGACATGTGTCTTTTTTATAGGTAACAAGCTGCGGTTAGAAGTACTCCCTTTAAGAGTGTGCTCCTAATCTCAGCTCGTTACCTGTATAAAAGACACCTGGGAGCCAGAAATCTTTCTGATTGAGAGGGGATCAAATACTTATTTCCCTCATTAAAATGCAAATCAATTTATAACATTTTTGACATGCGTTTTTCTGGATATTTTTGTTGTTATTGTCTTTCACTGTTCAAATAAACCTACCATTAAAATTATAGACTGATCCTGTCTTTATCAGTGGGCAAACGTACAAAATCAGCAGGGGATCAAATACTTTTTTCCCCCACTGTAGGACTACTGTCTTTCTTGTGCTTTGTGCTGGCTTTTCTGTCTCAAAAGCTTCCTGATAACTTCCATGAGGCGAAATGCATCACCTTCAGCATGCTCATACTGTATTCAGCTTATCTCAGCTCTCCTGGGAAGTTCACTGTAGCTGTGGAGATCTGTGAGGAAAATGTCATGTTTGTGCTTTTCTAATAACCAATTTCTGTGTTCAGGAAAGTGACTTATTGAACGAATCCTCACTTTCAGTATCTGCAATTTGGCAGTTTGCCCAGACCTTTGTTTTAGAAATGAGAAATATCTCAGTTTCAGCTCAGAGAGAAGAAGCCTCATGAGGTATTAGTCTGTCACATGCATGAACCAGTATTGGTCGGTCACATGAATGAAGCATACGCTAATGATGAATTAATTAAGAATTATGAATAAGCTAAATCAAGCAAATATAACTTGTCTGAAGTCTATAAGAGAACTAACGGGATAGAGCCCCGATAGAGCTCCTGATCAACATGTGTACTTGGTACATTGAGTTTGTTGAAATCTCTCCCGAGCACTAATAATAAAGGATGATTCATTTAAGATTGACTTTGAGTGTCACTGTGTAGAATTTCCACGACAGATCTTTGCTATTCTAGCTTCTAGTTATGGAATGCTCTTTTGTATCTTTCTTCTAAAAAGCCAGAGGAAAACACACACAAAAAAAATCTCATGGGGTAGAGACCAATGATATACATTACTAACTTTTAGGTCATCTATATACAAAAACAATTCAATCTAAAAAATGTATTATAATCATTTGTTGTTGATTTAAAATGTACAATTGTCTGGGTACTGTATGTTTGCTGTTTTATTAGAATTCAAACCGTAACCCATCTGCCCAACATAATGCTAAAAAACCAAACACCTTTCAATACATATCCAACAGTATAACGCATACAGCAGCAGCCCAGTGCACCTGAGGAAAGATGTACAGTACTATACACCGACAATCCTGAAGGGTTGGCAAAGAAAACGGTCTACCCTCTAGTGGATTTAAGCTTTAAGTATAACTACATCTCTTTCATTCATCTTTAAAGTCTGCAGACTGACTTTAAAGTCTGCCTTGGCTGAATATGATATATTCTCTCTGTGTCCAATATGAAAAATACACTTCTAATGCATATCTCAGATATTCATCAAATGTGAAAGAGACTTATCCATTATCAATTACTTACAAAGATAGTCATTCATTAGATATATTTTGAAACAAATATAATATATATTTTTTCTAATTCCCAATCAAACATATGAAACGTCCTTAAATTAGCTTAAAGCTATAATCTTTAATTGCAACATCTTTTTTTTAACTTAAAATGTAAAATAAATGAATGATACACAGTGTTTACCCATTGATTCTTGAGGAATATAACTTATAAATTCCTCATGAGCTTAGTTCAACTGTCGTACCCCATCAGAACCCAAAATATAAGCCTGTTTTATTCCTATTTTTGTAAACAAAGTAAATGTTAAACAAACTCTGTATAGCATCAAAACATGGTTAAAAGAATATAATGTTGATATCATGGATGGTCAGTCCTTGCATCCATAGCTCTGTCCATGAATTTGAGACTGGTTACAATTCTCCAGGTCCCTCCTTTAGCTTTTTACCAAAACAGAGGCAGGGATGTCGTTTTGTTATAGTTTCAATTAAGTATTCAGACCTCTATATAAGAAGCATTAGTATCAAGAGCATTTTAATGTCCAGCCATTCACCGGGCATAGCTGTGAGCTTCCTGTAACAGATAACTGATGTGTCCTCATCATTATGATGAGTTGCCTCCATAATGCAGCAACAGTCTCTACAGTATACTGATTCCCAGCAGTACCCCTCCTCTGCTGATGGAGGGTGCCAGCGCGATGTCACACTCTGGAGGAAGTGTCACTGAGCCAGGCGGTAAGCTAACTCCTACCACAGGACTATTAGTGACATCTTAGTTAAGGCCTCAAGACCTGGCGCCTAGGCCCTCCACCTCCAGCACCACAGAGAACCACCACACTGGAACTAAGACCTCCAACACCAGATTCCCCCAGACAGAACACAGATAACAAAGAGGAAGCAAGCTATACTGATCACAAGATGCCTTTTATACACTGTCATAATACGGCAGATAGATGTCATAATATGGCAGATAGATGTCATAATACGGCAGATAGATGTCATAATATGGCAGATAGATGTCATAATGTGGTAGATAGATGTCATAATATGGCAGATAGATGTCATAATGTGGCAGATAGATGTCATAATACGGCAGATCTATGTCATAATATGGCAGATAGATGTCATAATGTGGCAGATAGATGTCATAATACGGCAGATAGATGTCATAATATGGCAGATAGATGTCATAATGGTGTGGTAGATAGATGTCATAATGTGGTAGATAGATGTCATAATGTGGTAGATAGATGTCATAATACGGCAGATAGATGTCATAATATGGTAGATAGATGTCATAATGTGGCAGATAGATGTCATAATATGGCAGAGAGAATCAAGGTCTATTGTTGCAGCTGACACACTAGGCTTTGTGAATGATATCTATCTGTAACTGGAAACCAGTGTAACCCATTTCAGATAGATGTTGAAATAAATTAAAGGTAATGTAATAACAAATTACTTAGATAATAACTAATTGTACTGTGTACACTAGAATGGAAAGGGCTGTTACCCCCGGCCCTGTCCGGGGTATCATCGGATGGGGCCACAGTGTCTCCTGACCCCTCCTGTCTCAGCCTCCAGTATTTATGCTGTAGTAGTTTATGTGTCGGGGGGCTAGGGTCAGTCTGTTATATCTGGAGTATTTCTCCTGTCTTATCCGGTGTCCTGTGTGAATTTAAGTATGCTCTCTGTAATTCTCTCTTTCTCTCTTTCTTTCTTTCTCTCTCTCTCAGAGGACCTGAGCCCTAGGACCATGCCTCAGGACTACCTGGCATGCTGACTCCTTGTTGTCCCCAGTCCACCTGGCCGTGCTGCTGCTCCAGTTTTAACTGTTCTGCCTGTGGCTATGAAACCCTGACCTGATCACTGTGATTACTATTATTTGACCATGCTGGTCATTTGTTAACATTTGAACATCTTGGCCATGTTCTGTTATAATCTCCACCCGGCACAGCCAGAAGAGGACTGGTCACCCCTCATAGCTTGGTTCCTCTCTAGGTTTGTTCCTAGGTTTTGGCCTTTCTAGGATGTTTTTCCTAGCCACCGTGCTTCTACACCTGCATTGCTTGCTGTTTGGGGTTTTAGGCTGGGTTTCTGTACAGCACTTTGATATATCAGCTGATGTAAGAAGGGCTATATAAATAAATGTGATTTATATTAGGCCACACAGTGAGAGTGGGAATGGGAAAACGTCTCTTGAAAGAGATAAACAATTACTGTGGTAAATGAACGGAAATGACCATTAGTTGACCAAGGAATCAGATGTCATGTTGTTTGTTCTCCTAAGTTCTGGAAGCCTTACGCAATAATTATGTTTGCTTGTCAGTCTGTCCCCAATTGAATAGCCCCTTACAGCTGGGTAGGAGACAGGAGGCTATAAAACACAGAGACTCTCCAGGATGGTGACTGTGCCAAGGCGAGGCTCTGAGATGAGACCAGTCACACTTGTCTTGTTAGCTCTGTTCACCGGGGCAGTGACTGCCGACTGCAGAAGACTCTGTCTGACTCTGGACCCGAGCACTGAGCTACCACACAGTAGAGAGGATGGGGAGACAAGAGGTTTCACTTTAAACAACTCTGCTGGAGATGCTCTCGCTCACTGTAGAATGAATCTGGTTCTGAAATATGAAAGGTGAGTATACAAATAGAATTGTAATTATTAGAAAAACATGTTTTTACTAATGTCATTTTATTTGCAAATCTGACCATCTCTTTTCAGCGCTAACAATCTCTCTCTCTAGGAACATTATATTTAGCAATAATCAAATCATTTATTTAATGTATTTTTGTCTGTAATACACATATAACTTCTTAATATAACATTATATTGTAAGATTTGAAGGATCTGGATTTAAATGTCACTCTTGGTTGTTTAATAATCAGCACTGATTTTGTAATTGTTTTAATTGTCTCTGTGGGAAACTGAGATCAAATGATTGGACTCTAAATGACATATCATGGGACATCTAAAAAGGCAATTAAACAACCTGATGGGAAACTCCACAGGATGCCAGAGAAATGTACTAGTTTCTCCCGAAGTCACTCCAGATATCTCTCTCTTTGTCGTTGAGGACTAAATGTATACAAATAAACTGCACTCATCTTGAATTGTTATAAGCAGGTTACAGCTGTATTAAATGTCCAGATGTAACACCAGACATTCATATGTAGGCTAAATTTAGTTTTTTTGTTCATTGTTGTCGGAGGAGGATCTTACTGTCTTCCAAATTGTTCAAAAGATTTTGAAGTGGGAGTGGGGTGTATGTACAGCCATGTGAAGATATCTTATGCTATTTTATTCTCCAGCACAATTCAAGAGGACTGGATGATGCTATTCACTGGAGAGGTGATCAACAGAAACTCTGAACTTCTACCAGCTGTGACTCTGGGCTACAACGTCTATGCCATCTGTGAGAGCAACAACCTGCTGCGAGCCATTCTGGAGGCTTTGAATGGAGGGGGGCAGAGAGAGCCGACAGGACTGCGGAGCTGCAGCCGCAGCAGGATGCTGGCGCAGGTGGGACACTCCTCCTCTGGACTCAGCAGCTCCTCACACTGGCTACAGGTGAGACTGACAGGGAGTGTGATACCCAGCAGTACATATTGTGCAGCCCTACCTCCTACAGAATGATTCGTTGAGTAATGCAAGTTTTAAAATGAATAAAATCTTGTTGAATTAGACATTAGTCAAGTTAGTGTGCTCAATAATAATATGTAAACTGAATACATGTGTTGTTCTCCCTCCTGTCCTTGTGCACAGATGATCCACATATGTACTTGTGCATGTCTGAGAGACAGAGATGTTAACCCCAGAGCCATTCTCCTCAGAGCTGAGTCCAGTCACTGTGCCCAGAACCTAGGCCTCATGCTGCCTCTGACATGCTGGAGCAGAGTGGATATTGTCTGTGGGACATGCAAACTGGAGGGTAAAGCTGAGAGTCAGGCTCCCTTACATGAAGTGAAGGGGTTTGTTCTCCCAGGCCTGACTGAGTTCTTACTAAATCTGATACCCTCAGATGGATCACAGAGTACCTTTATCTGTGACTGGAGCCAGGCTGCTCAGCAGTGGCTGTGCTCCCCTTTATCTGAGGGCCAAGCATGGTTCAATGTCCATAGGGCCATGTGTGCATTGACAACGGCAGCTGACATGCTCATGAGAAAGGAATGCAGCAACAGTCATACTAAATCTGACTGTCTAAAATATGCTGTATTGACACCAAACCAGGTACTTGCTTACTTGTAATGTTGTGATTACTGAACTATTTATGAAGGCTGATGCAATGAGAGGAAAATTAAAAGTGGCAGATTTCCTCACCCCCCAAAAAAACTATTTCTCACATATATTTGTATTACCTTTATTTAACTAGGCAAGTCAGTTAAGAACAAATTCTTATTTTCCATGACGGCCTAGGAACAGTGGTTTAACTGCCTTGTTCAGGGGCAGAATGACAAATTTTTACCTTGTCAGCTCGGGGATTCAATCTTGCGGTTACAAGTCCAACGCTCTAACCACTAGGCTACCTGCCACCCTATTATAAATACAGATTGTATGTCTAAGTGCATTGTGTGTCCATGTTGTGGTAACTATTGTAGTATTCCACTGACAGCTACCAAAGGCGGTGTGCATGAAGATGTCTCCGCTGGGCAAATGGAGTGATGCTAACACAATAGTACCACGTTGTTTCAACCTAAAAGTGACGACTGACAGAGAACACGGTAAGAAAAATGGTGAGGAAAAATCCACTTGTGAATTGTGACTGATGTAATATTGACTTCCTCTTCTTCCTCTATAATAATGGTCGTGTTTTTGTAACAAATCATGAACCGCAAATTGTTTATAAATAATCTGTTTGAATAACACGTCTGATCAAGCATTTGATTCAACCTAACATTTAGTGTGAAAATCACGCTGAAATTTAAAAAATGTATATCAGGACTGAAAGCCAAGGTATAAAATATTGTGAATTCTGCAACAATTTAAGTCAGTGTAATCTTACCCTAAATACCACAAATAATATTAAAGATAACCAATGATCTATTCAGGCTACAATGTCGGCTTTTTCATGTTTTGCTTATTGACAGTGTAAAATCCTTGCATTGTTCTAAATACTGTGTTTCTTTACCAGATGCTAGGAACTATATCCCAAATATCCTGCAGAGCAGACATCAGTGTGTCTCTTATGGCTGGGTGGAAGAAGGACTACTGCTAACGGCTCTGTTCTGGCTTATGATCTACACCAGTAGATCTCACAGAGACACCCCTATCCTCAGAGCCAACAGCAAGCTGAGCTTCCTGCTGCTCATCACACAGACTCTTTGTTCTCTCTCACCTTTCACCGCCATTGGCCGGCCCTCTGAATGGTCCTGTATGCTGCGCCACACAGCTTTTGGGATCACCTTCGTTCTCTGCATCTCTTGTGTTCTGGGGAAAACAATAGTGGTGTTGATGGCCTTCAGGGCTACACTTCCAGCCAGTAATGTCATGAAATGGTTTGGGCTTCCACAGCAGAGGCTCAGTGTTCTGGCTTTCACTCTCATACAGGTCCTGATCTGTGTTCTTTGGTTAACAGTCTCCCCTCCTTTCCCCTACATCAGACTCCTGGCCTTCTTGTGCTTTGTTCTGGTCTCTCTGGTCAATAAGCTACCTTCTATGCAAGCTAAGTTCATTCTATTGACTGTTCTAATACATGTACAATTAGCAGCATGGCTGCAAACCTCCAGGGCACCAACAAGGTATAAATTGGTCATTGAGATACGTTCAACATAGCAAGATGTCTAAACCTAGAAACTGAAAGGTTGTACACGAGGGATGGGCAACTCCAGTCCTCAGTGGCCTGATTGGTATCACACTTTTGCCCCAGCCTCAGCTAACACACCTGACTCCAATATTTAACTAATCATGGTCTTCAGTTTAGAATGCAATTAGTTTCATCAGGTGTGTTAGCTACAGGGTTGGGGGAAAGTGTGATACCAATCAGGCCCCGACGAGGACTGGAGTTGCCCTTCCCTGTTGTACATCAATTCATTGTTTTCTAATCACTTGTTAATATTATCCATAGAAATAAGATAGCTTTGTAACCACAATAATTTTACCTTTATTTAACTAGCTAAGTCAGATAAGAACAAATACTTATTTTCAATGACAGCCTAGGAACAGTGGGTTAACTGCCATGTTCAGGGACAGAACGACACATTTTTACCTTGTCAGCTCTGGGATTCGATCTTGCAACCTTTCAGTCCAACGCTCTAACCGCTAGGCTACCTGCCGCCCCTAAGAAATGTATCTAACGTCATCTTAATAAAGCAACAATAAAAAAACGTAATTATGTAACTGTTTCTTACAACTGTGCACAAAGCATCCTTAAGTGCAATACAACATACATTGGCAGCAGCTAATGGAGATCCATAATAAATACAAATACACAATACTATCATCACACTCAACTCTGATTATTAACAAACTGGTGATCATAACATAATCCCACAATCAATCAATGAAACAGAGAAAGTATGTCTATTAACCCTCAGATGACATTCTAAAGTATAATAAGGTATCTGTTTGGAGGTGTCAACACTACAGATGTAGCATCTTAATTTGAGCCAGTTTGCTACAGCAGGAAATTAAACTTGCAGCAAAAGGAAATGTGAATTATTATGTGAATTATTATGAATGGAGATTTTGTTGGGGTTGAAACATTTTCTGTTAGGGCAAATTCCAGTCTGAAATGTCAAAGTGAAAATTACAAACTTTAGAAGCCTGTTTAAAACTAAATTAGAAACTGGGTGGTTCAAGCCCTGAATGCTGATTGGCTGAAATATGTGGTATATCAGACCGTATACCACTGGTATGACAAAACTCAGGCCTTATTTCTTAAATATATACAAGTTTGCCTTTCCTGCTTCACAGGAAAATTCTCGCCAACAAAAGAGTGATCAAATTAAGATCCTACATCTGTATGTTACCTGCTTGAGCTGTAGGCCTGCTGGGCTCCCCACTGACATAGCAGTGAATGGAGCACATAGTAGTAGTACTGCCCATTGTGAGAATCAGAGGCCTAAACTCCCCTTTCACTATTACAAAGAGCTCATACACAACAGATGACATTCATGAGCCAGCTGGATCCATTACATTGAAATTTGATTCAGGTCTCCAACATGTAGGCTGAAATAGGGGTGTGATCAGCACATTAGGTACAGTATGGTCCTATCAGTATAAGCCTAAACATATAGCAGTGGGCTAAATCACACAGACTGTTTCTGGGTTGTCTCAAACCAATCTACTTTGAAACAAAGGTGTACACCTCACACACATGGTTATGGGCTTAAAATAAAGAGGCCACCTGTACTATGTCAGATATAGAGTTAAAACATGTTACATTTTGAGTTTACAGCCCAATATTACACTTTACATATACAGAAGACTTTCAACATTATGTAAAAAACAACAACAACAACAAAAAAATGCTGGTGTTTATATGTCAAACGGTGTTGTTCTATTTTAAATATTAATAAATATTAAGAGCATTCCACCCATGAGGCCAATAAAGGGCAAGTTGGTCATTTGACTGCAGGAAAGGGGTATGCGTGAGAACACATACGCCCGGTTCTATGGTCATTGGTGAATTAATATAAATTATGCTATTTTCAATTAGCCTACATTTTCCAGTTTTAGGCCCTACTAATCAATAACTATTTATTTTTTTACTCATGTCTTGAATCAGAGATTCCAGGTATCTCAGGAATTACCAATAATGCACCATTCTCTGACATACAGTAACTAAGGGTAGCTTCGTGTTGGCTGACTGTATAGCGTTATATCCAGATAGCTAGCTAATGTAAATAGTCCGGGTGGCTATGGTCGGAAGCTGAGCAGTTGCCATACCAGGCAGTGATACAACTGGTCAGGATGCTCTCGATGGTGCAACTGTATTACCTTTTAAGGATCTGGGGACTCATGCCAAATCTTTTCAGTCTCCTGAGGGGGAAAAGGTGTTGTCGAGCCCCCTTCACAACTGATTTGGTGTGTTTGGACCATGATAGTTTGTTGGTGATGTGGACACCAAGGAACTTGAAACTCTCCACCCGCTCCACTACAGCCCCGATGTGAATGGGGGAGTGTTCGACCATCCTTTTCCTGTAGTCCACGATCAACTCCTTTGTCTTGCTCACAATGAAGAAGATGTTGTTGTCCTGGCACCACAGTGCCAGGTCTCTGACATCCTCCCTATAGGCTGTCTTATCATTGTCGGTGATCAGGCCTACCACTGTTGTGTCATCAGAAAACTTAATGATGATGTTGGGATCATGCTTGGCCATGCAGTCATGGTGAACAGGGAGAACAGGAGGGGGCTAAGCATGGTAGATATGTTATTTCCTACCCTTACCACTTGGGGGTGGCTCGTCAGGAAGTCCAGGATCCAGTTGCAGAGGGAGGAGTTTAGTCCCAGGGTCTTTAGCTTAGTGATGAGCTTTGTGGGCACTATGGTGTTGAACGCTGAGCTACAGTCAATGAAAAAAGCATTCTCACATAGTTGTTCCTTTTGTCCAGGTGGGAAAGGACAGTGTGGAGTGCAATAGAGATTGCATCATCTGTGGATCTGTTGGGGCGGTATGCAAATTGGGGTGGGTCTAGGGTTTCTGGGATAATGGTGTTGATGTGAGCCATGACCAGCCTTTCAAAGCACTTCATGGATACACACGTGATTTCTATGGGTTTGTAGTCATTTAGGCAGGTTACCTTAGTATTCTTGGGCACAGGCACTATGGTGGTCTGCTTAAAACATGTTGGTATTACAGATTTGGACAGGGAGAGGTTGAAAATGTCAGTGAAGACACTTCAGTTGGTCAGCACATGCTTGCAGTACTCGTCCTGGTAATCCGTCTGGCCCTGCGGCCTTGTAAATGTTGACCTGTTTAAAGATCTTGCTCACATCGGCTGCAGAGTGCGTGACTACACAGTCTTCAGGAACAGCTGGTGCTCTCATGCATGTTTCAGTGTTATTTGCCTCGAAGCGAGCATAGAAGTAGTTTAGCTCATCTGGTAGGCTCGTGTCACAGGGCAGCTCTCGGCTGTGCTTCCCTTTGTAGTCTGTAATGGTTTGCAAGCACTGCAACATCCGACGAGTGTCAGAGCCGGTGTAGTACGATTCGATCTTAGTCCTTTATTGACGCTTTGCCTGTTTGATGGTTCGTCGGAGGCCATAGCGGGATTACTTATAAGCTTCAAAGTTAGAGACCTGCTCCTTGAAAGCGGCAGCTCTAGCCTTCAGCTCAGTGTGGATGTTGCCTGTAATCCATGGCTTCTGGTTGGGGTATGTACCTATGGTCACTGTGGTGATGACGTCATCGATGCACTTATTGATGAAGCCAATGACTGATGCGGTGTATGCCATCGGGGGAATCCCGGGACATATTCCAGTCTGTGCTAACAAAACAGTCCTGTAGCTTAGCGGCACAACAAGCGGCATGACAAAACCTATTCTCCCTCAGGAGACTGAAATAGATTTGGCATGGGTCCTCAGATCCTCAAAAGGTTCTAGAGCTGCAACATCGAGAGGAGCCTGACTGGTTGCATCACTGCCTGGTATGGCAACTGCTCGGCCTCTGACCACAAGGCACTACAGAGGGAAGTGCGAATGGCCCAGTACATCACTGGGGCCAAGCTTCCTGCCATCCAGGACCTCTATCCCAGGCGGTGTCAGAGGAAGACCCTAAAAATTGTCAAAGACTCCAGCCACCCTGGTCATAGAATGTTCTCTCTGCTACCGCACTGAAGCGGTACCGGAGTGCCCAGTCTTTGTCCAAGAGGCTTCTAAACAGCTGCTACCCCCAAGCCATAAGACTCCTGAACATCTAATCAAATGGCTACCCAGACTATTTACATTGCCCACCCTTTTACACTTCTGCTACTCTCTGTTGTTATCATCTATGCATAGTCACCTTAATAACTCTACCTACATGTACATATTACCTCAACCAACCGGTGCCCCTGCACATTGACTCGGTACCGGTACCCCCTGTATATATTCTTACTATTGTTATTTTAATGCTGCTTTTTAATTACTTGTTACTTTTATTTCTTATTCTTATCCATATTTTTTAACTGCATTGTTGGTTAGGGGCTCGTAAGTAAACATTTCACTGTAAGGTCTACACCTGTTGTATTCGGCGCATGTGACTAATAACATTTGAATTGTTTGAGAGAAAAACACTGTTTGTGTGTATTGAACATTTCTGGGATCATTCATTTCAAAACTGCATCATATGCAACCATGATTGGGAATCCCACAGGGCTGCGCACAATTGGCCCAGCGTCGTCCGGGTTTGGCCGGGGTAGGCTGTCATTGTGTCACATATTGTTACGGGAGCAACGCAGGAGATGTGAAGCAGGTTTATTAGCTGATGGACATGAAACGGAACAGGAACACTTAACAAACACAATACGGAACAAGGCGGACACAGGGAACACAACCAAGGAACAGAAAGATATACAGGGGGTAATAAACAAAGTGAAGGAGTCCAGGTGAGTCCAATGAGTGCAGCTGCGCGTAATGTTGGTAACAGGAGTGTATGATGACAGTTAGCCTGGCGCCCTCGAGCGCCAGGGAGGAGGAGCAGGAGCAGGTGTGACAGTACCCCCCCCCCTCTAGGGGCGCCACCTGGCGTCCCGCCTGGGCGAACCAACTGAGACATGGGCACTGGGCAAGCCAGTTGGAGCGTAGAAGCCCAATGAACTGGCAGAGGCATGGGAGCCTGGCAAACCGGCTGAGGCGTAGGATCCTGGAGATCCGGTCGAGGCGTGAAATCCTGAAGATCCCGCTGCGGCGTAGAAACCCCATGGGCCGGCTGAAGCATGACGTGGGATGGGAACCTGCCGAGTCAACTGAGGCAAGGAAACTTCTCAAGCCAGCTAGGGTGTGGAAGCCTGACGAGCTGGCTTAGGCACCCCCGGTTCCATCTTTGGTGGCCTCCGAGTCCGACGTCACCCACAAAAACAAAAATAACTCCCCGATGCTTCTTGTGGTGGTGTCCGCATTCTGTCACATGTTGTTACGGGAGCGACACAGGAGATGAGAAGCAGGTGCGGGGAGTGAAGGTTTATTAGCTGACGGACATGAAATGGAACAGGAACAGCGTCTGGACAGGAACACATAACAAACACAATACGGAACAATGCGGACACAGGGAACACAACCAAGGAACAGACAGATATACAGGGATAATCAACAAAGTGAAGGAGTCCAGGTGAGTCCAATGAGCGCAGCTGCGGGTAATGTTGCTAACAGTCTTCCCTGTAGCTCAGTTGGTAGAGCATGGCGTTTGCAACACCAGGGTTGTGGGTTCGATTCCCACGGGGGGCCAGCACAGGAAAAAACATTTTTTTTATGAAATGTATGCATTCACTACTGTAAGTTGCTCTGGATAAGAGCGTCTGCTAAATGACTAAAATGTAAAAAAAAAAGTAAAATGTAACAGGAGTGTATGATGACGGTTAGCCTGGAACCCTCGAGTGCCAGGGAGGAGGAGCGGGAGCATGGGTGACACATTGTAAATAAGAATTTGTTCTTATCTGACTTGCCTTGTTAAATAAAGGATTAATAAAAAAAATATTCAACTCATGAAACATGGGACTAAGACTTTACACGTTGAGTTGAAATGTTTGTTCAGTGTATATCATTCACGTCATTTGGATGGGAGCTATGTGTAAACTCTGATTTTGAGCCAGTTCGCTTCAGCAGGAAAATATTCCTGCAGCATCAGTAAATGTGAGTTATTATGTGGATTATATTTTTTGTAGGGGTTGATACATTTTTTTGTTATGGCAAATCAAGTCTGAAGTATTAAAGGATAAATTACAAATGTTAGAAGCCTTTTTAAACATTGAATATGCTACAAGTTTTCATGCAGGAAAAATCTCAAGAGGAGAGCAAACGGTACATGTCTTCACGGTTATTGTCCCAGTTCCATTGATTTCAATACAATATCGATGTGAGTGATTAATTTGCTTGCGCTATTGTTTACTATTGATTACTATTGATTACTTTTTGGTTTCAGGTAGAACCTTTTTGGGTTCTACGTAGAACCCTCTGTGGAAAGGGTTCTACATGGAACCAAAAAGGGTTTTTCTATGGAGACAGCTGAATAACCCTTTTAGGTTCTAGAGCATCTTTTTTCTAAGAACAAAGCTCATCAGTTTCAGTCTAAAGTGACCGCTTGGTAAAAGTTGGTGCGTGTTCAGTTTATAAGGTACTAATGTATCAAAGTGCAAGTGGGCGTGTAGGGAGTAATGTTATGTCTTGCAATTTGGATATTTAAAACCAGTGTTTTGACATTCGGCTATAAATCAATAAAGCACGACAACAGGAATCATCAACAGTATCATCGCCAACTCATGTTTTAAGAATATGAATGGTACTTTTAAAGGGATATTTTGTGGATGTCATTGTTATGTCTTTGTGTCGATTATGAAGGAAGTTAGATAAAGGGCCACCTCTAGCTGACTCCAGCTTAGATATATATTTTTATTTGATTTCACCTTTGTTTAACCAGGAAGGCCAGTTGAGAACAAGGTCTCATTTACAACTGTGATTTGGCCAAGATAAAGCAAAGCAGTGCGACACAAACAACAACACAGAGTTACACAGGGAATAAACAAACGTACAGTCAATAACACAATGGAAAAATCTATATATAGTGTGTGCAAATGAGGTAAGATTAGGGAGGTAAGGTAATAAAGGTAAGGTAAGGTAATAAATAATAAAAAGTAATTACAATTTAGCAATTAAACACTGGAGTGATAGATGTGCAGAAGATGAATGTGCAAGTAGAGATACTGGGGTGCTATAAAGATAAAGGGCCACATTGTCAAAATGTATTCCTTTAGCATACTTACTCATCAGGATTCTGCTTAATCAGGTAAAAACTATTGAATGAGCTCAAAAAACGTGCTATGATTTATTGATTTTGATGATATTGATGATATTAGAAGAAACGAAGCAACCTCACATTAGAAACAGGCAAGTGGCACCCTCGTCTGGCCACACTGGTACTACTATATATTACAAACACGGCCATGATGCTTCAGTCCCTTTCTAATTGATGTTAGATGGTTCCTCACCCTGAGGGCCAGGACAAACTGTAATCTATTCTTCGCTTTTCTTAAAATAAACTTCAGCTACATTTTGCCAAGTCAAGTCCAGTAAAGTTAGCATAAGCGTTTGATAGCTGTTTAAAGATCCTTACTGTAAAGTGTTACTACCATGTTTATCAATCCATAAAGCCGTTAAACCATTTTGAATGAGAATTCCGTGTTTTTAAAGGTTCTAGTCCCCCTCTACAATAGAAATAGATAGGTTCTTTATTCTCTATTGTTCTATAGTCCCTTTTAAGCTATGTGTATATCATATTGTTGTACCCACTATTTTTGCCAAGTGGTGCCATCCAAGAATGCCAGTGCTGAACCCTCTGGGAGAAGCATCACTGAGGAGGTTTTCCAGTGGGCACACCCCCTGCCTGTCCCCTACACACACACACACACACACACACACACACACACACACACACACACACACACACACACACACACACACACACACACACACATCCACAACAGGAACAGAGGTATATATAAAGCACAGACATAGAACGGAACCCGCTCACAAGATGCTGAGCGATCATGTGTGGACTAGAGAGGGTCATACTCGGCTCATTGCCGTTGCTCTGCATCCACACAGCGTTTGCCTGTGAACTATTGGGCCGGTTTGACATGCCTAGTTTGTTCAAAGCAGGGGATGTCATGATAGGGGGTATTTTCCCTGTATTCAACAAACAAGAGGACAGCAGTGCCTCTTTTGTGAAGGAGCCTGATAAAGTGAAGTGTGCTGGGTAAGTGTGCCACCCGTCTGTACCATGAGATACCAGTTGTGTGTATGTCTGTTCATTCTGATTATTAAATCTTTTTTTCTACAATTTTCTTCTCCTTCTAAACCTGCTCTGGCAGATTTGACTTGCGGGCCTTTCGCTGGACCCAAGTGATGATATTTGCGATTGATGAAATAAACAAAGACAGTAGTCTACTACCCAACGTCTCCCTAGGCTACAGGATCCTTGACTCGTGTGCATCTCCAACCAATACTTTACGGGCTGCTCTGACGTTGGTTAGCAGTCCAGTGGAGATCGAGCCCACTGCCCCATGCCTACCTACTATATCTGCCCTTATAGCTGAATCAGGCTCCTCTCAGTCCCTGGCTGTGGCTGGAACACTGGGACCATTCAGAGTGCCAATGGTAAGAGCCACATGCTTCATTTATGATGGGTGTCTAGCTAAATTGAAAATATGTACAATACCGATGTACTTGATATCCTGTAATGTTTGCATGTCTGGTGTGTGATGTGTTCTCATAATTGTAAAGATTTTAAATCAAAAATCATACTTAGAGTAAAGATAGGAAGCTTTTCATTGACTTTCTTCTTCGTTCTATATTTTTTTCTGCATTTTATCAGGTCAGTTACTTCTCTACATGTGCATGTCTGAGTGATAAAGGTAAATACCCCACATTCTTCCGCACCATCCCCAGCGACTACCATCAGGCTAAGGCTTTAGCAGCCCTGGTCAAGCACTTTGGCTGGACTTGGATTGGGGCGATACAGTCCGATAATGACTATGGGCGGAATGGGGTCCAAGCCTTCACTGAAGAGGTTAAAAAACTTGGGGTTTGCATTGCGTTTGTTGGGACGGTGTTACGAACCTACCCAAGCAGTAAAATCCTTGATGTGGTGGACATGATCAAACAATCAACAGTCCAAGTCATCCTGTCCTTTGTTCCTGAGGGGGACCTTTACCCGCTGATGAGGGAGGTGGTGAGGCAGAACATAACGCACATTCAGTGGATCGCCAGTGAGGCTTGGATCACAGCAGCCCGGCCCTCCACCCCTGAAATATACAGCTCCTTCGGTGGTGCCATAGGATTTGTGGTGCGGAAGATGGCCATCCCAAAACTACGACACTTTCTCATGGGCATCAGTCCATACACAGATCGAAAGGCTGCCTTTGTGAGGGATTTCTGGGAGAAGATGGTGGGTTGTTGGCCTCTCTCAGCCGGTGAGCCCTCAGGCTCTGAGAGGAGCAGTAAGACGTGTACTGGAGCAGAGACACTTGTGGACTCACAGGATCTGTTCTTCAACGTCACACAGCTGAGAGTGTCCTATAATGTGTATAAGGCAGTGTATGCTGTTGCACATGCCCTTCATCACTTAATATTTTGCAAAAAAGAAGGGGAAAGCCCTATGAGACCATGTGTAAATCTATCACAGATACAGCCTAATGAGGTGAGCTGAGGAGGCGGATAAAAAGCATTTACCTTTTTCTTGTCCTACTACTATTCATGCAAAAACATTAATCTTTCTCCTTCTTCTAATTGATAGGTCAGTGATCAACTGAAGACTGTGCATTTCATAAATCAATTTGGTGAGGCTGTGTTCTTTGACGGAAATGGAGACCCCCCTGCCTCGTATGACGTCATCAACTGGCAGCTGAGGGCAGGGCAGGTGCAGCATGTGACTGTGGGCCAGTTTGGCTTAGCTGCTAACCAGGCCTACGAACTCAGCATCCAGGAAGATAGCATAGTCTGGAGGACAGGGAAATCGGTAGCTATAGCAACATACCTTTGACAGAATATTTAGGGTAGAAAGATACATTACAATAATTTATTTATTTACAGTATTTGCATGGAAAATTGTGAACATGTATACTACTATACTACTACTACTAATAATAATATAATATAACTACTATACATATTTACTTTCCTCATTAGATTCCTGTAGCAGTGTGCTCTCAAATCTGCCCTGTTGGAACCAGAAAAGCCCAAATCAAAGGAAAATCTGTCTGCTGTTTTGATTGCATCCCCTGTGCTGATGGGACAATAGCCAATGCAACAGGTAAGCCTACACACTGCAATATCAACAGGTAGGTCAACAGTCAACACACTGGAATATCAACAGGTAGGTTTACAATCAACACACTGGAATATCAACAAGTATCCACAGTCAAAATGAAAACTAATTTGTGCTATTAATGAACTATAAGCTGGTGTTGTGTGTGAGTTATTCAGGAGCAGCGGACTGCAGCCCATGTCCACAGGAGTACTGGTCCAACGACGGGAGGGACCAATGCATCCTGAAAACAGTCGAGTTCCTGTCTTACCACGAACCAATGGGGATCGCCCTTACTATGGTGTCCCTGCTCGGGACCTGCCTGTCGTTTGCCACAATGCTGGTGTTCATTCACTATAAGGACACACCGGTGGTCAAGGCCAGTAACTCTGAGCTGAGCTCTCTACTGCTGTTCTCTCTCTTCCTGTGCTTCCTCTGTCCCCTCACTTTCATCGGCAGGCCCACTGCCTGGACTTGCATGTTGCGCCACACCGCCTTCGGGGTGACCTTTGCCCTCTGCATCTCCTGCATGCTGGGCAAGACCATCGTGGTGGTAACAGCCTTCAGGGCTACGCTGCCCGGCAACAACGTGGCAGGGAAGTTTGGGCCCTCCCAGCAGAGGATCATCGTGTGCTCCTGCACAGTGGTTCAGATATTTATCTGTGTGCTCTGGCTAAACCTGAACCCACCTTACAGGGACTTCAGATATAGTCATAGGAAAATAGTTCTAGAATGTAATACTGGTTCCGAGACTGCATTCTATGCAGTGTTGGGATATATAGGTATTCTTGCAGGGATATGTTTGGTTCTGGCTTTTCTGTCTCGTAAGCTGCCTGATAACTTCAATGAGGCCAAATTCATCACCTTCAGCATGCTCATATTCTGTGCAGTCTGGATCACCTTTATCCCAGCTTATGTCAGCGCTCCTGGGAAGTTCACTGTAGCTGTGGAGATCTTTGCTATTCTGTCTTCCGCCTTTGGATTATTGATTTGTATTTTTGCTCCAAAATGTTATATACTTTTTATAAAACCAGAGAGAAATACCAAGAAACATGTCATGGGGAGGAATTGAAACAAACACTTGTGATGTGCTCAGCTATGGCTATTAAAGTATGTATGACTTGATTATTAAATTAGCTTTGCTTTTGTGTAGCTAGCACTTTAAATAAATGTCTTCTCAGCTTGCTGAGTGCTAAAGAATCACATTTGAAAAATATGTATTTTCTGTACTACACTACTTGTCAAATACTGTATAACTTATCCTTTTCATTCCTCCTGCTGCTGCTGAGTAAATCTAGGAAAAGTGTTTATAACATTCAGCATGAATGACTACTAATCAGCCTTCGATGTACTGCTTGTTTAATTCCAGTATATACTTGTTTTACCAAGATGTGTGCAGATAGGTCAAATGCTAATAAATAACGCATCATAAAATCTCATGAAGATTGTCTGGTTTTATTTCAGAATAACTTCTTCCTAACCTTAGATAAATATTTGACATATGATACATGGTCAATATTGCTCATAACTCAGTGGCGAATGTATTATAAGCTTTATTACTAATAAAATAAACTATATATACAAAAGTATGAAGACACCCCTACAAATTTGTGGATTCAGATATATTTCTGCCACACCCGTTGCTGACAGGTGTATAAAATCGAGCACACAGCCACGCACTCTCCATAGACAAACATTGGCAGTAGAATGGCCTTACTGAAGAGCTCAATGACTTTCAATGTGGCACCATCATAGGATGCCACCTTTCCAACAAGTCAGTTTGAAAAATGTATGCGCTGCTAGAGATGCCCTGGTCAACAGTAAGTGCTATTTTTGTGAAGTGGAAAAGTCTAGGAGCAACAATGGCTCAGCCGCGAAATTGGTAGGTCACACAAGCTCACAGAACGGGACCACGAGTGCTTAAGAGCGTAAAAATCTCACTTCCGAGTTCCACACTGCCTCTGGAAGTAATGTCAGCACAATAACTTTTGTCAGGAGCTTCATGAAATTGTTTTCCATAGCCAAGCAGCCGCACACAAGCCTAAGATCACAATGCGCAATGCCAAGTGTCGGCTGGAGTGGTGTAAAGCTCGCCGCCATTGGACCCTGGAGCAGTGGAAACGCGTTCTCTGGAGTGATGAATCACGCTTCACCATGTGATGATTCTGTGCTTCCAACTTTGTGGTAACAGTTTGGGGAAATCCCTTTCCTGTTTCAGCATGACAAAAAGCGAGATCCATACAGAAATGGTTTGTCGAGATCGATGTGGAAGAACTTGACTGGCCTACACAGAGCCTTGACCTCAACCCCATCGAACACCTTTGGGATGAATTGGAACGCTGACTGCTAGCCAAGTCTAATCGCCCAACACTAATGCTCTTGTGGCTGAATGGAAGCAAGTCCCTGCAGCAATGTTCCAACATCTAGTGGAAAAAACTTAGAAGAGTGGAGGCTGTTATAGAAGCAAAGTTGGGACTCCACCAACTCCATATTAAAGCCCATGATTTTGGAACGAGATGTTTCGATGAGCAGTTGTCCACATACTTTGGGTCATGTAGAGTATATTGATTATACATACTGATAAGGACTTATTGCATATAAATGTGCCATCCTTTGCGATCAACTGATTCATTAATCTGATTCAAATTAGTCTAGACTTGACAGTTCATGCAGCTTTAGTATTCTGATCATAGTATTCTGATCATTGACTTCCGAACGCATCATGGGTCTGGTAGCAGAGTCTGGTAGCAGAGAAAACAGTCTATGACTGGCGACTGGAGACTGACAATTTTATGGGCTTTCTTCTGACTTAGCCAAATTGGATCTATGATCGTACGCTATCCATTTCTGTTTTTTGTATGCTATTATAATATATGACAATTTAACAACGATATCAGGCCACACCTGGCCATGATTACAGACACCTGTGTGTGTCTTTTAACCTCTACGGGCTACGGGGGCAGTATTGAGAATTTTTGAAAAAATATGTTCCCATTTTTAACTGCCACCTACACCAACTCAGAAGCTAGGATATGCATATTATTACCAGATTTGGATAGAAAACACTCTGAATTTTCTAAAACAGTTTGAATGGTGTCTGTAAGTATAACAAAACTCATATTGCAGGCAAAAACCTGTGAAAAATAGATCAAACAAAATGTGAATTTTGTGACTGTACTATTTAGTGTCATTGTTTTATAGATACCACAGTGAGAAAGGATTCATTTCGCAACTCCTACGGCTTCCACTAGATGTCAACGATCTTTATAAAGTTGTTTGAAGCGTCTATGATTAACAGGGAGCAAATTAGAATGCAGGGAAGTTGACATGTCGTCACTTCATTTTTTTGCGTCTGCGCATAAATCTGAGAAGAGTGCATTTGTCATAATCGTTTTTCTAGACAAACAATAGGTCGTGTGAAAATATTACTGATGTTTACTGATGTTTCACGTTAAAAATGGACCAAAAGATTGATGCTAAACAACGTTTGACATGTTTGAACGAACGTAAATAGATTATTTACTAGGTTTTTTTTGTTTTTCGGCGTGATTTTACACCCCCGCCCTACGTTTTGTGGGAGCCTACTGAACGCTAACTACTTGGTGTTATTTGGACATAAATTATGAATTTTGTCAAAAGAAACCACATTTGTTCTGGACCTGGGATTTCTGGAAGTGCCTTCTGATGGAGATAATCAAAGGTAAGGTGATATTTACAATGTTATTATCGATATTAGATGCTGCTAACCTGTATAGCCTAGCCTATTGTTCTTAGCATAGTACCCCGTTTATTGCAAAATGTGATTTCCCAGTAAAGTTATTTTGAGATCTGGCCATTCGGTAGCAATTACGAGATGATAATATATTATTCTTTGAATGACAATATTATAATTTACCAATGTTTTCGAATAGTAATTCTGTAATTTGTAACGCTGAATTCACTGGGAGCATTTGAGGCGAAAAAAATTCTGAATTTCACCGCGACTGTAAATGCTGTTTTTGGATATAAATATGAACTTGATGGAACTAAAAATGCATGTATTGTATAACATAATGTCCTATGAGTGTCATCTGATGCAGATTGTCAAAGGTAAGTGCATAATTCTAGCTGGTTTTCTGTCTCTGTTGATGCCCTTCTTTGAATTGGCTAAACATTACACACAGCTATTGTCAATGTACTCTCCTAACATAACCTAACTTTATGCATTCTCCGTAAAGCCTCTTTGAAAATCGGACAACGTGGTTAGATTTAGGAGATGTGTATCTTTCAAATGGAGGCAAATAGTTGATTGTTTGAGTATTTGAAATGATTAGACTCTTGCAGTTTTGAATTCCCCGCCATGGTCACTTGACAATGAATCCCATTACCGGGCAGGGATCCCCAACAGGTTTTAACTCTGTATTGATACTTTACTTGTTTGATAGTTAGTCTGAGGGCATAGCGGGATTTCTTATAGGCATCAGGATTAGTGTCCCGCTCCTTGAAAGTGGCAGCTCTAGCCTTTAGCTTGATGAGGATGTTGCCTGTAATCCATGGCTTCTGGTTGGGATATCTACTTACGGTCACTGAGGAGACGACGTCATCATTGCACTTATTGATGATTCCAATGACTGTGGTGGTATACTTCTCAATGCCATGTAACCTCTCTTGGGTAGGGGGCAGTATTTTCACGTCCGGATGAAAAGCGTGCCAAAAGTAAACTGCCTGTTACTCAGGCCCAGAATATGGATATGCATATAATTGGTAGTATTGGATAGAAAAAACTCTGTTAACATAATGTCTGTGAGTATAACAGAACTGATATGGCAGGCAAAACACCAAGGACAAACCATCCCCCGCAAAAAAATTCAGCCGACCACTATTTTCAATGGCTGTCACTTTTATTTTAAGGCAAAATCCTCCCAGATTGCAGTTCCTAGGGCTTCCACTAGATGTCAACAGTGTTTAGAAAGAGTTTCAGGCTGGTGTTTGGAAAAATGAGCCAGAAATTGTAGTTTTTCTAGGTGGCTCCCATTTTGGCTGTAGCGTTTCCAAGCGTGTGAATGAGAGCGAGTTTTTTGGTATTTTTCTCAGGTAAAGACAATAATGATTCTCCGTCTTAAATTGCATTGTTATTTACGTATTAGGGTACCTGAGGTTTGATTATAAACATTGTTTGACTTGTTTGGAAAAGTTTATTAGTAACGTTTGGGATTCATTTTGTATGCATTTTGATGGAGGGATACTGGGTGGATTACTGACTGAAGCTCACCAGCTAAACTGAGTTTTTATGGATATAAAGAAGGACATTATCGAACAAAAGTACCATTTGTGATGTAACTGGGACCTTTTGGAGTGCCAACAGAATAAGATCATCAATGGTAAGGCATTTATTTTTTCGCTATTTCTGACTTTCGTGTCGCACCTGCCTGGTTGAAATATGTTTTTCATGCTTTTGTATGCGGGGCGCTGTCCTCAGATAATCGCATGGTGCGCTTTCGCCGTAAAGCCATTTTGAAATCTGCCACAGCGGCTGGATTAAAAAGAAGTTAAGCTTTATTTTGATGTATTACACTTGTGATTTTATGGAAGTTAAATATTTATATTTCTGTAGTTTGAAATTCGGGATGCTACCGTCCCACCTGTCCATAAGAAGTTAACACAGTGATGTGTGATTAGTCCCCTTCTGTACTCCCTGTTCATCCACGACTGTGTGGCCATGCACAACTCCAACACCATTATCAAGTTCACTGACGACACGATGGTGGTAGGTCTGATCACCGGCGACGATGAGTCAGCCTACAGGGAGGAGCTTATCATGGACTACAGGAAAAGGTGGGGCGAGTGCACCCCATCCACATTGACAGGGCAGCGGTGGAGCAGGTAGACAGCTTCAAGTTCATCGGTGTCCAAATCACTAAAGACTTAAAATGGTCCAAAAACACACGTACAGTCGTGAAGCATCTTTTCCCCCACAGGAGGATGAAAACGTTTGTCATGGGCCCTCAAATCTTCAAAAGGATCTACAGCTGTACCATCAAGAGCGTATTGACCGGCTGCATCACTGCTTGGTATGGCAATTGCATCGCCCTCAATCGCATGGCGTTACAGAGGTTTGTGCGGACAGCCCAGCCCATCCTGGGAAGTACACAGTAGCTGTAGAGATTTTTGCCATCCTGGCATCCAGCTTTGGGCTACTGTTCTGTCTGTTTCCTTGGAAGTGTTGCATCATCCTCCTGAAGCCAGAGAAGAACACGAAACAACATCTCATAGGGAATAAAAAGTTGTGAATGAATAATGAAAAATGTATTGTTTAATTTCTAATTGCTCCTTTAGAAAGTATTTACACCCCTTAACCTGTTGGGGATAGGGGGCAGTATTTGCACGGCCGGATAAAAAACGTACCCGATTTAATCTGGTTACTACTCCTGCCCAGAACCTAGAATATGCATATAATTAGTAGATTTGGATAGAAAACATTCTAAAGTTTCTAAAACTTTTAATGGTGTCTGTGAGTATAACAGCACTCATATGGCAGGCCAAAACCTGAGAAGATTCTATACAGGAAGTGCCCTGTCTGACCATTTCTTGTCCATCTATAGCCTCTCTATCAAGAATACAGCATCTCTGCTGTAACGTGACATTTTCTAAGGCTTCCATTGGCTCTAGGAAGGCGGCAGAAAGTGGAATGATAGCTCTGCAGTCTCTGGGCGAAAAACAGCAGGCGTTTTTGTGAGTGGTCCTTCTGAGGACAATGACACTGGTGCACGCGTGCACAAGACGACTCCATTTTTTTGGTGGGTGTCAAAATAGCTAGCCGTGATGGCCGGGCTATGTACTCAGAATATTGCAAAATGTGCTTTCACCGAAAAGCTATTTTAAAATCGGGCACCGCGATTGCATAAAGGAGTTCTGTATCTATAATTCTTAAAATAATTTATGTTTTTTGTCAACGTTTATTGTGAGTAATTTAGTAAATTCACCGGAAGTTTGCGGTGGGTTTGCTAGTTCTGAACAAAACATGCTAATGTAAAAAGCTGTTTTTTGATATAAATATGAACTTGATTGAACAAAACATGCATGTATTGTATAACATAATGTCCTAGGAGTGTCATCTGATGAAGATCATCAAAGGTTAGTGCTGCATTTAGCTGTGGTTTTGGTTTTTGTGACATATATGCTAGCTTGAAAAATGGGTGCATGATTATTTCTGGCTGGGTACTCTCCTGACATAATCTAATGTTTTGCTTTTGCGTAAAGCCTTTTTGAAATCGGACAATGTGGTTAGATAAAGGAGAGTCTTATCTTTCAAATGGTGTAAAATAGTCATATGTTTGAGAAATTGAAATTATAGCATTTTTAAGGTTTTTCGTATTTCGCGCCAGGCGCTACCATTGGAAATTGGTGTCCATATTAACCTGTTAAGGTGTAGGTGGCAGTATTTAGACGTCCGAATGAAAGGCGTGCCCAGAGTAAACTGCCTGCTACTCGAGCCCACAGTCAAATATTTGCATATTATTTGTAGATTTGGATAGACAACACTCTGAAGCTTCTAAAACTGTTTGAATGATGTCTGTGAGTATAACAGAACTCATATGGCACGCAAAAACCTGAGACAAATCCAACCAGGAAGTGGGAAATCTGAGGCTTGTAGTTCTTTAAGCCTTGGCCTATGGAAACTACAGTGTCTGTGGGGTCATTTTGCACTTCCTAAGGATTCCACTAGATGTCAACAGTCTTTAGAAACTTGTATGAAGCTTCTGCTGTTGCTGGGCAGATAATAACAGCTGTTTCAATCAGTGGCCTGCCTTAGGTCATTGGTAGTTTATTGCGCGTGCACATCAGGCGCGCCGTTCCTTCTTTTTACTATGTAATGAATACGCTATTGTCCGGTTGGAATATTATCGAATATTTATGTTTAAAAAACCCTAAGGATTATTTGTAAACATCGATGGACATGTTTCTACGACCTGTAATGGAACATTTTGACTTTTTGTCTCTGGATTTGCGCTCCCATCATTTTCCCTTTGGATAGTGATCTGAACTCGCAAACAATTCGGAGGTATATGGACATAAATATGGAGTTTATCAAACAAACAAAACATTTATTGTGGAAGTGGGAGTTCTGGGAGTGCATTCTGACGAAGATCAGCAAAGGTAAGTGAAGATTTATAATACTATTTCTGAGATTTGTTGACTCCAGAACTTGCCGGGTTACCGTATAGCTTGCTTTGATGGCTAAGCGCCGTACTCAGAATATTGAACATTGTGCTTTTGCCGTAAAGCTGTTTTGAAATCTAACACAGCGATTGCATTAAGGACTGTGGATCTATAATTCTTTCATTAACTGTTGAATATTTTATCAATGTTTATGATGAGAATTTTTGTAAATTGATGTTCTCATTCACCGGAAGATTTTGGAGACAAACATTTTCTGAACATCACTTGTCAATGTAAAATGGGGGTTTTGGATATAAATATGAACTTTATCCAACAAAACATGCATGTATTTTGTAACATTGAGTCCTGATAGTGTCATCTGATGAAGATCGTCAAAGGTTAGTGATTAATTGTAGCTGTATTTCTGGTTTTTGTGACGCCTGTCCTTGCTTGGAAAATGGCTGCGTGGTTTTTGTTGTTTACGTCCTGTCCTAACATAATCTAATATTATGCTTTCACCGTAAAGCCTTTTTGAAATCGAACAATGTGGTTAGAAGCACCTGTCCCGCATGCGGGATGAACATCGAGCGTAAAATCATTTCGCCATATTCATAACCGAACAATAGAAAAATTTCATTTTTTTTTTCTTCAAATATAGGACTATTTTATATCATTTTATAGATACCACTCTCCTGAATCGAACCACGTTGTCCGATTTCAAAAAGGCTTTACAGCAAAAGCAAAACATTAGATAATGTTAGAGGAGTATATCGTCAAAGTATTCACATAGCCATTTTCCGACCAACCACATGCATCACAAATAACCAAAAAACAGCTAAATGCAGCACTAACCTTTGACAATCTTCATCAGATGACACTCCTAGTATTGTGTAACTCCATGTATTGTGTAACATCATGTTACACAATACATGCATTCTTTTGTTCGATAAAGTTCATATTTATATATAAAAACAGCATTTTACATCGGCGCATGACGTTGAGAAACTATTTTCCCTCAAATGCATCCGGTGAAACAGCGCTACAATTGACTAAATTACTATTCGAAAACATTTTTAAAATGTAATATTGTCATTCTAAGAATTATAGATTAACATCTCGTGAAAGCACTCGCATTGCCAGATTTAAAAATAACTTTACTGGGAAATCACACTTTGCAATAAAAGGGGATGCGATACTCAGAAAAATAGGCTAGCGTTACAGGTCAGCGCCATCTTGGAACAATCGAATATCAAATCTACTCTTGTATACTATTGTAAATATTCCCTTACCTTTGATTATCTTCATCCCAGGAATCCCAGGTCCACAACAAATGTAGTTTCGTTCGAAAAAGTTAATAATTTATGTCCCAATAGCTTCTTCTTGTTAGCGCGTTTCGAGGGCTACTAAAAATGTACCGTCGTGCGCGGGACTTCTCTTCAGGAAAGTGCAATTGTTTTTATTTAAGTTCGTTCAAACATGTCAAACGTTGTATAACATAAATCTTTAGGGCCTTTTTCAACCAGAGCTTCAATAATATTCCACGGGGACGGTTGCATTGTCTTTCAAAACGTTTCGAAAGGGGAGGGTAGCCAGGGGCGCCCGCTTCATAATGGTAATGGCCCTCCCGCTATGACCACGTTCCACAGACTCTCATTCGGTCAGTTCGTACTGTAGAAGACTCAAACCACTTTGTAAAGAATGGGGACATCTATTGAAAGCAATAGGAAGTGCTCAATGAACCCTAACTCATGGTGTGATTTATAGGCAAAGTGCTGAAGTTGAGTCCGCAATTCAGAATTCCACATCCTGTTATGATCTGTCTCAGTGTTTTGACTGCCATATGAGTTCTGTTATACTCACAGACACCATTCAAACAGTTTTAGAAACTTTAGGGTGTTTCCTATCCACATCTACTAATTATATGCACATCCTAGCTTCTGAGTTTGAGTAGGAGGCCGTTTAAAATGGGTACGCATTTTTTTCAAAAATCGCTGTAGCGCCCCCGATCCTTGGCGTGCGTCAAGAGGTTAACGACAAGTTTATCTTTAAAATGGTTTAAAATAGTAGATTTAAAAAAAAATTGAGTTATGAGATTTTTGGTGTTTTGTATTTCGCGCCATGCTATTCCATTGGCTGTTGACTAGGGGTTCCGCTGGCGGAACGGGGTTCCGCTAGCAGAACATCTGTCCACAACAGGTTAAATTGGGGACACAGTGGCTGTTTTGAAGGGTTAAAAAGTCACATCTTTCCAAAACTTCATATGTGTGACTAGGTAACCCTCATGAACTGTATATCAGTCATTTATCCCATCAGATTTCCAAGAAAAACTCAAACACAAACACAGCTAGGATGGAGCAACATAGTGTGGGGCTTAGAGAAACACAGTGCCCGCAATAGTTACCTTTGTTCGAACTATCAAAGAACCGTCAGACCTAGAGCTCTGAAACTTAAGAAACCTGTTCTAGAGCTCAAGTCGGTAGTGCACAGTGAGTTATGTGGCTCTAGAAGGTTCTCAGACCGAGAAACAGCCTCATACATTTGCAATATCTTCAATTCATTTTGACCATCACGAAAATGACGACATTTAGAAATGTCCCAGAGTCACAAGACTAGGTGCATTGAAACTGCCTCCGCCCATAGAGACGGACCCCAACGTTTCTGTCCGATAGCTCATTCAAGAACCCCGTAGCAACGCCCGGAATAAGAGGATTTTCAGCACCAATTAAGGTCATTGCTCAGGCACCGAATGACCTATTGAGCCGAAACTTGGGATTTGAGGTTGCCTCACATAGGCCTACACATAATGTCAGAGCTGGACCCGCAGCTAGAATGTAACTACATGTTTTACGTTTTTATTTTGGTTTGATCTGCTGGCGCTGTGAATTATGGGCCTGCTCTGAAATATGTGATAGTTGGCTTCTAAACGAGGTTGAAAAAGTGAGTTTGGTGTCAGATGGTGTCAAAATGATATCTAATTGACTAATGGACGCTGACTTGCTGGTTGAATTTGTACATTTAGAATATGTTTAAAAAATTACAGACTGAAATCAACACTAAAAATGGCATCACCGTAGTAACTAAGCCATGCCGAGTTCAACGAGACGCCCTGCTTGACCGTAGCTCACTCGGTCTGAGCGCAGCGACCGTTCAAAAAGTAGGCCCAAAATGAAGCCTGGCCCTAAATTTCAGGTGCTTTTGGGTGACAGCGGGAGAAGCGTTAGGGTTAGAAGGACAATTCAAACTCAGGAACATTCCTAAGGTCCTCCCGATCTGTGCAAGCCTAACCTTGACTGTGTGGCATTAACCCTTAACCATGAAACGAAGGTGTTTACATCAAACAGTTTGCAATGACTTCTCTCCCCATAGGAATACATTGCCTATTCCCCTTTATTCAACCTGAAGCCTATGTGGGTTATGAATGCCTTATGAACCTGTCTTCGATGACAATCCATCAGGCTACTGTGAGGTCTACCTGTGTTGATTCTAAGCTTCCTGGAGCAACCGGAAGTTGTTAAAAACACCCTAAAGGTGTTTTGATATAACCAACCTGCATATTGTGAAAATCACTCAATTCAACCCTGTGTAAATCAGTCAATTCTTAAGGTAAAGACTTAAAACACAGGATTCTGTAAAAGCCTACGCCAATGACAACATGTGTAGATTCTAAGCTTCCTGTGCAAACCGGAAGTGCCTTAAATTGGGGTCACAGTGTTTTGAAGGGTTTAAAAAGTCACATCTTTCCAAAACTTCATATGTGTGACTAGGTAACCCTCATGAACTGTAAATCAGTAATTTATCCCATCAGATTTCCAAGAAAATTTCACACACACACACAGCTAGGGTGGAGTGACACAGAATGGGGCTTAGATACACACAGAGCCCGCAATAGTTACCTTTGTTCGAACTATCAAAGAACCGTCAGACCTAGAGCTCTGATACTTTAGAAACCTGTTCTAGAGCTCAAGTCGATAGAGCACGGTGAGTTATGTGGCTCTAGAAGTTTCTCAGACTGAGAAACAGCCTCGTACATTTGCAATATCTTCAATTGATTTTGACATCACGAAAATGACTACATTTAGAAATGTCCCAGAGTCACAAGGCTAGGTGCATTGAAACCGCCACGGCCCATAGAGATGGACCCCAACTTTTCTGTCCAATAGCTCATTCAAGGAACCCGTAGCAACGCCCTGAAAAAGTGGATTTTCGGCACCAATTAACCTGTTAGGGTATAGGGGGCAGTATTGAGAATTTTTTGAAAAAATATGTGCCCATTTTTAACTGCCTCCTACACCTACCCAGTAACTACAATATGCATATACTTATTATATATGGATAGAAAACACCCTAAAGTTTCAAAAACTGTTTGAATGGTGTCTGTGAGTATAACAGAACTCATTTGGCAGGCAAAACCCTGAGACAGATTCTGACAGGAAGTGGATACCTGATGTGTTGAATTGACTTTGAGCCTATGCCATTGAAAAACAAAGGGGCTGAGGAATATTCTGGCACTTCCTATTGCTTCCACAAGATGTCCCCAGCCTGTACAAAGTGTTTTGAGTGTTCTACAGTGAGATCTGACCGAATAAGAGCCATGGAACGTGATGGTCCATTAGACCCCTGGCGTGCGATTTGATAGTGGGTACTCTCATTCTGAAACGTTTTAAAAGAAAACCCAATGGTCCGCCTTGAATTTTATTCATGTTCTGGTTAAAAAAGGCCCTAATGATTTATGCGATACAACGTTTGACATGTTTGAACGAACGGAAATATATTTTTTCCGTTCTTGAAGTGAAGTGAAGTCCGGCTGGCTTAGATCATGCGCTACAACACGGAGGTTTTTCGACATAAATGATGAGCTTTTTTGAACAAAACTACATTCGTTATGGACCTGGGACTCTTTGGAAGTGACATCTGATGAAGAGAATCAAAGGTAATGGATTATTTATATAGTATTTTCGATTTTAGATTCCTCCAACATGGCGGTTAGTCTGTATCACGATGCGTATTTTTCTGGCGCAGTGCTCAGATTATTGCAAAGTGTGATTTCCCAGTAATGTTAATTTTAAATCTGACAAGTCCATTGCGTTCAAGAGATGTAAATCTATAATTCTTTGAATGACAATATAATATTTTAGCAATGTTTTCTAATATTAATTAATTATTTTGTTGTCATGACTTGACTGCCGGTATTGGAGGGAAACGATTTCCTGAACATCAACGCCATAGTAAAACACTGTTTTTAGATATAAATATGAACTTGATAGAACTAAAAATGCATGCATTGTCTAACATAATGTCCTAGGAGTGTCATCTGATGGAGATTGTAAAAGGTTAGTGCATAATTTTAGCTGATTGTATGGTTTTGGTGAAGCCTGTCTTTGAATCGACAATGCATTGCACACCGCTATTGTCAATGTACTCTCCTAACATAACCTAACTTTATGCTTTCCCCGTAAAACCTTTTTGAAATCGGTAAACGTGGTTAGATTAAGAAGATGTTTATCTTTCAAAGGCTGTAAGTTAGTTGTATGTTTGAGAAATTTGAATTTGTACATTTATTTGGTTTCAAATTTGCCGCTCTTGAAATGCACCTGCTGTTGATAGGGTGCGCCACGGGGGGCACGCTAACGTCCCAGGTAGCCTCAAGAAGTTAAGGTTGCTGCTTAGCTCCAAATGACCTATCAATCCGAACCTTGGGATTCGGGGTCGCCTCAGCTAGGCCTACACATAAAGTCAGAGCTGGACCCGCAGCTAAAATAACTACATGTTTTACATTTTTATTATGGTTTTATCTGAAGGTACTGTGATTTATGGGCCTGCTCTGATATATGTGATAGTTGGCTTCTAAACGAGTTGGAAAAAGTGGGTTTGGTGTCAGATGGTATCAGTTTGGTGTCAGAATGATATCTAATTGACGGATGGATGCTGACTTGTTTGTTGGATGACTTTTGTACATTTGCAATATGTTTAAACAGTGATAGACCATCACCAAAATGACATTCTGAAATCAGTAGGGGGCGCCCCTAGTCATTTTGGACGTATTTCAAAATAATAATAAAAAAAACGACAGAGTCCCACTTCTCTCATGTCACCATCGAGCAATGGAGAGGAACCACTCGCACTGCCCGGCCATCTCGAGTTCATTGGGCCAGTCAATTTTGCATTTCTGCAGTATTTTTGAGCATGTCAAATTCGTGATGGTAAATGCCCATTGAAAAATATTGCAACAAATTGCAACATATTGTACATTTGCATTATGATTCAATAGTGAAAAAACATCACCAAATGGACATGATGAAAACACCACAACGAGCGATGGAGAGGATCCACAGTCATTGCCCGGCAATCTTGAGTTCATCGGGCCAGTCAATTATGCATTTCTGCAGTATTTTTGAGCATGTCAATTTCGTGATGGTAAATGCCCATTGAATCATATTGCAAATGTACTGTACATTTACAATATGATTCAACAGTGAAAAAACATCACCAAATGGACATGATGAATTCAACACAACGAGTGATGGAGCGATGGAGAGGAACCACTATCACTGCCCGGCCATCCCGAGTTCATTGGGCCGGTCAATTTCACATTTCTGCAGTATTTTTGAGCATGTCAAATTCGTGATGGTAAATGCCCATTGAATCATATTGCAAATGTACTGTACATTTACAATATGATTCAACAGTGAAAAAACATCACCAAATGGACATGATGAAATCAAGACAACAAGCGATGGAGAGGAACCACTTTCACTGCCCAGCCATCCCGAGGTCATCGGGCCGGTCAATTTCACATTTCTGCAGTATTTTTGAGCATGTCAAATTTGTGATGGTAAATGCCCATTGAAACATATTGCAAATGGACAGCCGTGCACCTAGTGATTGGAATGGGTTACCAGAAGGACATTTTTAAAATTGTTTTTAATGCCTTTAGGAGGGAGCAAGGGGTCTACGGTTGGGTATGGAGCCCTGGTCATTTTGGATGTTTTTAAAAAAATTGTTAAAAAACAACAGAGTCCCACTTCTCCCTCATCATACATGACAAATAGACCATCTAGGTTGATTCATGGCTTATTAAAATAGGGCTATATATCATTTGAGCAGTATAAATGCCATTTGGACATGGTTCATCAATAAAATATGTCAAAAGTATGTTCATACAGTTCTTTATACATGTGTAATTGACAAAAAAATCGAAAGAATTTCGAAAAACGGTCCAGAAAGCACTTTTTTAAGGGGGTGGTAAGTTTTCGAATATTTTTTCACTTTTTCAAAATTTGACTCTTGGGACTTGACTTGTGTTACGTTTGCAATATGACAAAGTTACAGTGGAGCGCGCTCACCATTTGTTGGAATTTTGCAGTGTGACACTTGGCATTTGCCATATGCCATTTGCAATATGATTTGGATGAAATGGCGTTCAAATGAGTTGTATTGTACATCTAGTGTATGTTTCATACAGTGCCAATATATTCCCATTCATTTTTGTCCATTTCACGGGGGTCTTCCCTTACATAAGTATTAAGACCCAATTGTCATACTTGAGTAAAAGTAAAGATACCTTAATTGAAAATGACTCAAGTAAACGTGAAAGTCACCCAGTAAAATACTACTTGAGTAAAAGTCTAAAGTATTTGGTTTTAAATAATATAATTGCTCAAATTTACTTTAGTATGAAAAGTAAATGTAAAAGTTTAAATAATTTCACATGCATTATATTAAGCCAACCAGACACCACGATTGAATTTTTTTAAATTTGATTTACGATAGCCAGGGGCACACACCAACACACAGACATCATTTGCAAATGAAGCATGTATGTTTATTGAGTCCACCGGATAAGAGGCAGTAGGCATGACCAGGGATGTTCTCTTGATGTGTGTGAATTGGATCATATTCCTGTCCTGCTAAGTATTCTAAATTTACTTTTGGCTGTCAGGCAACATATATGGAGTAAAAAGTACATTATTTTGTTTAGGAATGTAGTGGAGAAAAAGTTAAAGTTGTCAAAAATATAAATAGTAAAGTACATATACCCCAAAAAACAACTTAAGCGTACTTTAAAATATTTACACCATTGCCTGCAACCTGGTTCAGGTTATCAGTCAACCTAACAGGGCAGTTACAAACAGAACATGACTGAAGTCATCAGCATGTATTAATCACAAGTTTACTAATGCTGCAGAAATTTGCTTGAAATCAGTATCCAAATCCATCGGATGTAGTGATCACATTATAGTAGCCATATCTAGGAAAAACAAAGTTCCAAAGGATGGGTCTAATATACTGTATAAGAGGTCATACAATACGTTTTGTAGAGATTCCTACTGTATCTTGTTGATGAAAATCATATTTGTTGGTCCGTGGTGTGTAATGACAAGCAACCAGAGGATGCACTTGACACATTTATGAAATTGCTTATCCCAGTTACTAATAAGCATGAATTCATTATGAAAATAACTGTAAAACTGTTAAATCCCTGTGGATTGATGAGGAATGGAAATATTGTATGGTTGAGAAGGATGAGGCAAAATAAATGGCAAATAAGTCTGGCTGCACAACCGATTGGCAAACATACTGCAAATTGAGAAATCATGTGACTAAACTGAATAAAAAGAAGACGAAACTACACTATGAAACAAAGAAACAGGACTTAAAGAATGATAGTAAAAAGCTTTGGAGAACTTTAAATGACATTTTGGGCAAAAAGGCAGCTCCATCATTCCTCGAATCAAATGGCTCATTCGTCACAAAACCCACTTTAATGATTATTCCATTGGCAAGACTAGCAAACTTAAGCATGACATGCCAGCATCTTCAATGTACAACATTAAACACCAAATAATGCATGCAGAACAGAATTAGGCCGATACCCGCTAATTGTCAAAATCCAGAAAAGAGCTGTTAAATTCTACAACCAACTAAAAGGAAGCGATTCCCAAAACTTCCATAACAAAGCCATCACCTACAGGGAGATGAACCTGGAGAAGAGTCCCCTAAGCAATCTAGTCCTGGGGCTCTGTTCACAAACACAAACAGACCCCAGAAAGTCCCATGAGAGCAACACAATTAGACCCAACCAAATCATGAGAAAAAAAATATTACTTGATACATTGGAAAGAGTTAACAAAAGAAATAAGCAAACTAGAATGCTACTTGGCCCAAAACAGAGAGTACACAATGGCAGAATACCTGACCACTGTGACTGACTCAAAATTAAGGAAAGCTTTGACTATCTACAGACTCAGTGAGAATAGTCTTGCTATTGAGAAAAGCCACCAAAGGCAGACCTGGCACTCAAGAGAAGACAGGCTATGTGCACGCTGTCCACAAAATGAGGTGGAAACTGAGCTGCACTTCCTAACCTCCTGTCAAATGCATGACCATATTAGAGACACATATTTCCGTCAGATTCCACAGACCCACAAAGAATACAAAAACAAGTCCAATTTTGTTATACCACAGTGTGCAATCATAGTAGCAAAATTTGTGACCTGTTGACACAAGAAACGGGCAACCAGTGAAGAACAAATACCATTGTAAATACAACCCATATTTATGTTAAGACATAATTTGACATTTGACAGGTCTATTATAAAGGTCTACTATTTTGAACTTGTGAGTGTAATATTTACTGTTATTGTTTATTTCACTTTTGTACATCCCTTTCACTTGCTTTGGCAATGTAAACATACAGTTGAAGTCGGAAGTTTACATACACTTAGGTTGGAGACATTATAACTTGTTTTTCAACCACGCCACAAATGTCTTGTTAACAAACTGTTACGGCTGTCGTGAGAGAGAGTAGACCAAGGTGCAGCGGAGTTAGTGTTCATCATTGAATATTTAATAGCAGAAAGAACACTATACAAAAATAAGAAAACCGACAGCCAAACAGTCCTGTCAGGTGCAAACATTAACAGAAACAGAAACAATTACCCGCAAAACCCCAACGGAAAAACAGGCACTTATGTGTGACTCCCAATCAGCAACAACACTCTACAGCTGTGCCTGATTGGAAGCCACACGGCCAAAATCAATGAAACAAACCACCATAGAAAAATGCACATAGAACGCCCACCCAATGTAACACCCTGGCCTAACCAAAATAAAGAACAAAAAAACCCTCTCTATGGCCAGGGCGTTACAGTACCCCCCCCCCCCAAGGTGTGGACTCCGGCCGCAAAACCTGACTCTGAAGGGGAGGGTCTGGGTGGGCCTTCTACGGCGGCGGCTCAGGTGCGGGATGTGGCCTCTGCTCTACCCTCGGCGTCACTCTCTTAGGTGGCGCACCTGGCCGCGCTGAAGGTCTGGTGGGCAACCCTGACTGCGCCCGGCTGGCAGGCGGTGATAGCTGCGCCCAGCTGGCGGGCGGCGATGGCTACACCCGGCTGGCGGGCGATCCTAGTTGCGCACGGCTGGCGGGCGGTGATGGTTGCGCCTGGCTGGCGGGCGACCCTGGTTGCGCCCGGCTGGTGGGCGGCGATGGATGCGCCCGGCTGGCGGGCGTCCCTGGCGGCTCCGGCGGCACTGACCCAGGATTCACCAGGCTGAGGAGACATGTAAGAGACCTGGCCCTAGGTGCAGGCACAGGACTCACCGGGCTGGCGGGTGGCTCTGACTGCTCCGGACTGGCGGGCGGCTCTGGCGGCTCCGGACTGGTGGGCGGCTCTGGCGGCTCCGGACTGGCGGGCGGCTCTGGCGGCTCTGGACTGGCGAGACCCACTGGAGGCCTAGTCCTAGGATGCGGCACAAGACGGACCAGGATGGGGAGACCCACTGGAGGCCTAGTCCTGGGAGGTGGCACAGGACGGACCAGGCTGGAGAGATCAACTGGAGGCCTGGTCCGAGGAGGAGGCACAGGATAAACCGGGCTGTGGGGGAGCACTGGAGTTCTAGACTTTACGCTCTTTACCCATACTCCAGGCTGAATGCCCACTTTGGCCCGGCACGGGCGGAGAGCAGGCATTGGGCGAACCGGACCCTCCCAGCGCCCTGGAGACACAGTGCGCAGAGCCGGTGCAGGATACCCTGGCCCGAAAAGGCGCACTGGAGACCAGATGCGCTGAGCTGGCACAACCCGTCCTGGCTCGATGCCTGCCCTCACATGGCACTTGCGGGGGGCTGGTATGTAGCGCACCGGGCTTTGGACGCATACTGGGGACACCGTGCGCTTCAACGCATAACACGGTGCCTGACCAGTACCACGCTGCTTCCAGTAAGCACGAGGAGTTGGCCCAGAATTCCCTCCTAGTTCCGCCACACTCCCCGTGTGCCCCCCAAAACATTTTTGGGGGGGCTGCCTCCTGTGTCCATTCCGCTCCCTCTCTTCGTACCAGCGCCTCTCAGCTCTTGACTCTTCTATTTCCCATTGCGGGCGGCGATAATCCCCCGCTTGAGCCCATGGTCCTTTCCCATCCAGGATTTCCTCCCAAGTCCACGACTCCAGATAACTCTTCTCCTGGTTCTTAACCTTGCTCTCCTCCTTACTCCGCTGCTTGGTCTTCTTGTGGTGGGTAATTCTGTTATGGCTGTCGTGAGAGAGAGTAGACCAAGGTGCAGCGGAGTTAGTGTTCATCATTGAATATTTAATAGCAGAAAGAACACTATACAAAAATAAGAAAACCGACAGCCAAACAGTCCTGTCAGGTGCAAACACTAACAGAAACAGAAACAATTACCCACAAAACCCCAATGGAAAAACAGGCACTTATGTGTGACTCCCAATCAGCAACAACACTCTACAGCTGTGCCTGATTGGAAGCCACACGGCCAAAATCAATGAAACAAACTAACATAGAAAAACACACATAGAACGCCCACCCAATGTAACACCCTGGCCTAAGCAAAATAAAGAAGAAAAACCCCTTTCTATTGCCAGGGCGTTACACAAAAAGTCTGTTTCCACACCTACTTTGTGCATGACAGAAGTCATTTTTCCAACAATTGTTTACAGACAGATTATTTCACTCATAATTCACAGTATCACAATTGCAAAGGGTCAGAAGTGTACATACACTAAGTTGACTGTGCCTTTAAACAGCTTGGAAAATTCCAGAAAATTATGACATGGCTTTAGAAGCTTCTAATAGGCTAATTGTCATACTTTGAGTCAATTGGAGGAGTACCTGTGAATGTATTTCAAGGCCTACCTTCAAACTCAGTGCCTCATTGCGTGACATCAAGTGAAAATCAAATTAAATCAGCCAAGACCACAGAAAACAAAATTGTAGACCTCCACAAGTCTGGTTCATCCTTGGGAGCAATTTCGAAATGCCTGAAAGTACCACGTTCATCTGTACAAACAATAGTACGCAGTATAAACACCATGGGACCACGCAGGCGTTATACCGCTCAGGAAGAAGACGCGTTCCGTCTTCTAGAGATTAATGTACTTTGGTGCGAAAAGTGCAAATCAATCCCAGAACAACAGCAAAGGACCTTGTGAAGATGCTGGAGGGAACAGATACGAAAGTATCTATATCCACAGTAAAACGAGTCCTATATCGGCATAACCTGAAAGGCCGCTTAGCAAAGAAGAAGCCACTGCTCCAAAAACAGCCATAAAAATGCCAGACAAGGGTTTACAACTGCACATGGGGACAAAGATCTTGACCATCGTTATTTTTGGAGGAAAAAGGAGGAGGCTTGCAAATCGAAGAACTCCATCCCAAATGTGAAGCACGGTGGGTGGCAGCATCATGTTGTGGGGTTGCTTTGCTGCAGGAGGGACTGGTGCACTTCACAAAACAGATGGCATCATGAGGATGGAAAATTATGTGGATAAATTGAAGCAACAGCTCAAGACATCAGTCAGGAAGTTAAAGCTTGGTCGCAAATGGGTCTTCCAAATGGACAGTGATCCCAAGCAATCTTCCAAAGTTGTAGCAAAAATGGCCTAAGGACAACAAAGTCAAGGTATTGGAATGGCCATCACAAAGCTCTGAACTCAATGCAATAGAAAATTTGTGGGCAGAACGTAAAAAGCGTTTGCGAGCTAGGAGGCCTACAAACCTGACTCAGTTACAACAGCTCTGTCAGGAGGAATGGGCCAAAATTCACACAACTTATTGTGGAAAGCTTATTGAAGGCTACCCAAAACGTTTGACAAAAGTTAAACAACTTGAAGGCAATGCTACCAAATACAAATTTAGTGTATGTAAACTTCTGACCCACTGGGAACGTAATGAGAGAAATAAAAGCTGAAATAAATAATTTACTATTATTCTGACTTTTCACATTCTTAAAATAAAGTGGTGATCCTTAAGTGACCTAAGACAGGGAACTTTAACTTGGAATAAATGTCAGGAATTTTGAAAAACTGAGTTTAAATGTATTTGCCTAAGGTGAATGTAAACTTCCGACTTCAACTGTAAGTGAGGCAACTTGCCAAGAGGACTATACTGTAGGGGAAATACAAGAGAGGAAGCGTACCAAGAGTACTAGACTTTTGAATTAATACTGTGTACTGCCAGCGTGCCAAAAGGAATAGACTGTAGAAGAAATATATGAGATGCTCATGGTTATTGTGTGTCTAATGTGTGTTTACAGTCAATTTAATTCTGATGTTGTTGCATACACTCTCTGTAGATGAAAGAAGCAGGACCAGGCTGGGTGAGCAGAGCAGTCTCTAACCCCTCCCTCTTTGGAATGGCCATACCCACAGCGTGGCCCCCAGAAGAATCCCAACAGAGGTACGGTGGGTATTTAACCCAGAGTAGAGAGGTAATTTAACCTATGTGGGTCTGTGTGGCGCTGTGCTACCCCATACCTTCTACACATCAGGGGAATGAGGCTCTCTCTGGTTCCTGCTCTGAATCCAAGTCTGGCTGGTAATCTGGTTCTACTACATCTCGCTGTGGTGGCTGGTGGGCTTGCCTTGCTCTCGTCTGCCTCTGCCTCTGGGCTGGAGTCTGTCAGATGCAGGCTCCAAGGCACCCCTCGTACTCCGGTGTTCTCCCAGGACGGGGACTTTGTCATCGGGGGTGTTTTCTCCTTCCATTACTACATGCAAACTATGGATCACAGCTACACCAGCGTGCCTGAGCCCCTGCAGTGCACAGGGAGGTCAGTGAGCGCAAGAGGGAACAGGGGACAGGACTGTGGCTGTGTGATGGTAGACAGATACATTTTGTAATAAAGACAGAGAAACAGTATGTTTAAAAATCGGTAAACAGTGTGTTTAAAGACAGAGAAACAGTGTGTTTAAAGATCGGTAAACAGTGTGTTTAAAGACCTATAAACAGTGTGTTTAAAGAGACAAACATTGTTTTAAAGACAGATAAACAGTGTTTTAAAGACAGGTAAACAGTTTTTTAAGGACAGAAAAACAGTGCGTTTTAAGACAGATTAAAAGTGTGTTTGTGTCTGAAAGAGTAGGTAAAGACTACTGTTGCAAAGGATCACATTTTTAATTGCAAGCTATCCTACAATGTCCTAAATTACAGACAATAAAAGTGTAGGCATATAGATGGTTTAGAAAATAATACTAGATATTAGGCTGTTTGCCATGGAAAC
The DNA here is from genome assembly GCF_901001165.1 of Salmo trutta. Lineage (NCBI taxonomy): Eukaryota > Metazoa > Chordata > Actinopteri > Salmoniformes > Salmonidae > Salmo > Salmo trutta. The sequence continues at coordinate 84,659,275 of NC_042969.1, read as the reverse complement.
ATTCTATAAGCTACTTTATGATTCATCAGGAGGTGCTCACTCACCCATCTTCTAATTACAGCATGGATTCCCGTGAGTTGCGCTTCTCGCGCGCCATGGTCTTCGCAGTTGAGGAGATAAACAACAGTTCATACCTTCTACCGGGTGTCACACTTGGTTATCAAGTGCACGACTCCTGCAACTCGGTCCCTATGGCCGTGAAAGTGGCCTTCCAGCTGGCTAACGGGCTGGATCCCATGTTTGATACCGGAGAACAGTGCTCGGGGTCGGCTACAGTGAAAGCTATCGTTGGCGAGTCTGCCTCCACGCCTACCATCAGCATGTTGCGCATCATCGGCCCATTCGGCATTCCTCAGGTAAACTCCTGTAGAAAGAAATCATTCAGCTTTTTTTAATTTACTGTATTCCTAGTTTATATTCTCCTCTTTTTCAGGAATGAGTTCAACTTTTAATATACTGAAATCCTACTGTATATTCTCCTCTCCTTCAGGAATGAGTTCAACTTTTAATTCATTGTATTCCAACTGTATTCTCCTCTCTTTCAGGAATATACATTTCTGTGTGAAATTATGCGAAGAAAGGCATTTGAACATAAACTGAGGAATATGACTCTGGAGAACTTCTATAGGCATTTGAACATAGACTGAGGAATATGAGTCTGGAGATCTTCTGTAGGCATTAAAACATGATCTGAGGACTATCTTTCATAGGCTAGGTTGTTATGGGAGACCAGGGAATGGTGTCTCACTTTTGTGTATCCTATTCATTCTGGCCTAATGAAAAACAATGAATTGGCTTATCATTATTAATGTCTCCCTAACATCAAACTACATAGATAAATAAAAAAAGCAGGAGGTAGCCAATACATTAGAGTTGTTAGGCCGACATGATGTTCTTTTTAATGTTTTCGACTGTCTGTTTTTACCTAGGTGAGCCACTATGCCAGCTGTGAGTGTCTGAGTGATAAGAAACAGTATCCAACCTTCTTCAGAACCATCCCCAGTGACCAGTTCCAGGCTGCCGCTCTGGCCCACCTCGTCAGGCACTTCGGTTGGACCTGGATTGGGGCGGTCCGTTCCGACTCTGACTACGGTAATAACGGGATGGCGGCTTTCCTACATGCAGCACAAGAGGAAGGCATCTGTGTGGAGTATTCTGAAGCCTTCTCCCTTACCAACCCACTCAGCAAAGTGCAACGGGTGGCCGACGTGATCCGCAGGTGATCCATGATAACTTAGGAACTTTTCATTCATACAAATGCAAGACTATATTTCAAAATAATTCTATTGTTGTTCATTTCTCTTTGTTCCCAAAGCTGATCTATGAGACCAACATTACTTGCATATCTTAGGCTTGTCAAAAGTGTTGATTAATACTAATGTTCATGTTCACTTCACTGAGACATTCCAATGAATGACAAACATGACCAGCATATTAAGCATATGATATAATCATGTTCCCCAGCTCCACAGCCCAGGTGGTGGTTGCATTCGTATCCGCTTGGGACATGAGAACCCTGCTGGAGGAAATGGACCGCCTACCCTCTCCGCCCCGCCAGTGGATCGGGACTGAGTCCTGGGTCACTGACCCGGATATGCTGCGCTTCGGCCTGTGTGCCGGGGCCATCGGATTTGGCATCCAACGCTCTGTTATCCCCGGCTTTAGGGACTTCCTCCTGGACCTCTCCCCACAGAAGGTGTCCAACTCTCCCATGTTCACTGAGTTCTGGGAGGGAGCCTTTGGCTGTAGGCTGGGGAAAGGTATCTATCTATCTATCTATCTATCTATCTATCTATCTATCTATCTATCTATCTATCTATCTATCTATCAATCAGTCTCTGTCTGTCTGTCTGTCTGTCTGTCTGTCTGTCTGTCTGTCTGTCTGTCTGTCTGTCTGTCTGTCTGTCTGTCTGTCTGTCTGTCTGTCTGTCTGTCTGTCTGTCTGTCTGCCTGTCTGTAGGGACCTCTACAGGTGTTGGGGTTGAGGAGAAGGTGTGTGATGGCAGTGAGGATATACAGCAGCTACAGGCCCCCTACACAGATACATCTCAGCTGCGTATCACTAACATGGTGTACAAAGCTGTTTACGCCATAGCACACGCCATCCACAGCATTGTTTGTGAAGAGAGAGAAAACTCCACTGTGAACTGTGACAAAAACCTTAATGTGAAGCCAACACAGGTGAATGACAAGTGTTTTTTATAATTTCCTGATAAATATGTTTATTTAGACTACATGTATGAAGGCCAAGGAGTTCTCATTGTACTTTACAACTTGTTCTGAAGTAACGCATCTGAAAAATATGAATTGAATTAATGTTCTGATTTCTCTCTCTCCCTCTCTCCATCTCTCTTCCATTCTCTCCATTTCTCTCTGTCCATCTTTCTTCCTCAATCTCCATCTTTCTCTCCATCTCTCATCTCTCTCTTCCCCTCTCTCCATCTCTCTTCACCTCTCTCCTTCTCTCTCATCCCCTCCCTCTCTCCCTTGCCCTTCCAATCCCCAGGTCCTGGAGAGATTGTGGAGGGTGAACTTCTCTCGTAATGGGTACCAGGTGTCTTTCGATGCCAACGGGGACCCAGTGGCCACCTATGAGCTGATCAACTGGCATATGCGGGATAGTGGGAAGATCGACTTTGTGACAGTGGGGCGCTATGATGCATCCCTGCCTCCTAACCAGAGGCTTAACATCGAGAGGGAAATCACTTGGTTAAAGAACAGTACACAAGTACCTGTGTCAGTTTGCAGTGAGAGCTGTCCCCCAGGCACTCGTAAGGCTGTACAGAAAGGAAAGCCTGTATGCTGTTATGACTGTATCCAATGTGCAGAGGGAGAGATCAGTAATAACACAGGTAGGACTATAGGAACAGTTGGCATAAAATGTGTACTAATTTGTATGACAGTTAACTAAGTAGTGGTTTATTCATATTACCAGCACTACAAAGGTAGTGTCTGTCAATCATGTTCCTGTTCTTATTATCTCATGTAAGCTGCACATTAATTCGACATTCTTTATAGTACACTGACAAAGTGCAGCATTGTGGGACATGTATTTGTAAATAAATAAAACCTGAATCTGTTATTATTTGATGTCTGTCATTTGATGTCTGTTGTTTTGTTCTGGTCAGATTCTTCAGACTGTCTGATCTGTCCCAAGGAGTACTGGCCCAACGCTGAGAGAGACCGCTGTATCCTTAAGCCTGTGGAGTTCCTGTCCTTCCACGAGGTCCTCGGAATCATCCTGACCGCCTGCTCTATAGGTGGGGCTTGTCTGGCCATCGCCACGGCAACCATATTTTACCGCCACCGAACTTCGGCCATCGTCAGGGCCAACAACTCTGAGCTGAGCTTTCTGCTGCTCTTCTCCTTGACTCTGTGTTTTCTGTGTTCTCTTACCTTCATTGGCCGGCCTTCTGAATGGTCCTGTATGCTGCGCCACACAGCGTTTGGGATCACCTTCGTCCTCTGCATCTCTTGTGTTCTGGGGAAAACAATAGTGGTGTTGATGGCCTTCAGGGCTACGCTGCCAGGCAGTAATGTCATGAAATGGTTTGGTCCTCCACAGCAGAGATTGACTGTGGTGTTCTTCACGTTTGTCCAGGCTTTGATATGCACTCTGTGGTTGGTCCTGTCCCCTCCATTCCCCATTAAAAACCTCACTACCTACAAGGAAAAGATCATTCTAGAGTGTGATGTGGGTTCAGCTATTGGTTTCTGGGCTGTGTTGGGCTATATAGGACTCCTGTCTCTCTTGTGCTTTGTGCTGGCTTTTCTGGCTAGGAAGCTGCCTGATAACTTCAATGAGGCCAAATTCATCACCTTCAGCATGCTCATATTCTGTGCAGTCTGGATCACCTTTATCCCAGCTTATGTCAGCTCTCCTGGGAAGTTGACTGTAGCTGTGGAGATATTTGCCATCATCACCTCTAGCTTTGGGTTGTTCTTTCTATTATTTGTTCCTAAATGCTTTATTATTCTGTTCAGGCCGGAGAAGAACACCAAGAAACACCTTATGGAGAAGTCAGCAAATGATATACGTTATTAAGAAATTATTGAGGGGAAAAAACATTCTAACATTCAGTTATATGGTTTATTATACAGTTAGGTAGGACTACTCTGACAGAGATGACCAACAATTTAGCAGCTAATCATTGGTAACATTGTAACTAGTAACATGACAAAGGTTCACTTGAGATATTCCAATGTTATGAGAGATTGTTCAAATCTAGAGTGTTTAAATCTAATTTGACCTGCTAAATGATGTGATTAGCAGTAGCCTACAGAGTGGAACCACTTCCATGTTGTTTGGAGAAAAGCTTTATTCCTATATGAATTGATATAACATTGAAGTGAATGTTTTCAATTGCTATTCTAATTCATTGTAGTATGTACTATAATAATATAATTTAATAAACATTTTCAGATATATTGGTGTGTTGTCAATGATTGCTTGGCCTGTCAATCCAAATTTGTTAGATACCTTGTTTTTTATATTCATTGCATTTTATTAATTACAGATCACAAATAAACCAACCACATTATTGCAAACACTTGACCAGTGATGGTCAGTCTTCTCATGCTTACATCACCTACTAGAGCAGTTAATTAAGACAAACACTGTTCAAGAAGCCAAATAGTTTCTAGTGCAATGTAGAGTACTTCAATTTCTATTTATTTAACAAGTCATTTAAGACCAATTTCTTATTTACAATCACAGACCACCCCAGCCAAACCCTAACACGGACGATGCTGGGCCAATTGTGCGTTGCCCTACGGGCCTCCCAATCAAGGCCGGTTGTGATGCAGCCCGGAATCGAGCCAGGGTCTGTAGTGACACCTCTAGCACTGATATGCAGGGCCTTAGACCACTGAACCACTCTGGAGCACAGGTACTGTAGTGGGCAGCAACCATTATGAGCTGTGGTTATGAGTAACACTTAACACCAAGTTCTTCTTTACTTGTAGGACCAGTCAAACGTCAGAACACACCTACTCATTCAAGGGGTTTTCTTCAACCGTCCTCCGTCGGACGTCGGAGCAGACGCTTCCACTAGCCCCGGGCTACGAAATTTAAACGCCCTGTCGCCAGCGTGCTAGCATAGTAGCGACTACTCCGCGGCTTCCCTGTTCCATCTATGGCTGCCCCCTGGACCCTATGATCACTTGGCTACATAGCTGATGCCTGCTGTACTGTCCATTAATCACTGTGCTCCATTCTGTTTATTTTTTTGTTTATCTGTCGGCCCCAGCCGTGAACTCAGGCTGTGTGTGTAGTTAACCGACCCTTTCTGCCCAGTCATCACCATTTTACCTGTTGTTGTTGTTTTAGCTGATCAGCTGTTGTCTCACCCGTTGTTGTCTAGCTAGCTCTCTCAATCAACACCTGTGATTACTTTATGCCTCGCTGTATTTCTCTCTCAAATGTCAATATGCCTTGAATACTGTTGTTTAGGTTAGTTATCATTGTTTTAGTTTACAATGGAGCCCCTAGTTCCACTCATCATACCTCTGTTACCTCCTTTGTCCCACCTCCCACACATGCGATGACCTCACCCATTATAACCAGCATGTCCAGAGATACAACCTCTCTTATCATCACTCAGTGCCTGGGCTTACCTCCGCTGTACCCGCACCCCACCATACCCTGTCTGCACATTATGCCCTGAATCTATTCTACCATGCCCAGAAATCTGCTCCTTTTATTCTTTGTCCCCAACGCTCTAGGCGACCAGTTTTGATAGCCTTTAGCCGTACCCTCATCCTACTCCTCCTCTGTTCCTCGGGTGACATGGAGGTAAATCCAGGCCCTGCGTGTCCCCAGGCACCCTCATTTGTTGACTTCTGTGATTGAAAAAGCCTTGGATTCATGCATGTCAACATCAGAAGCCTACTCCCTAAGTTTGTTTAACTCACTGCTTTAGCACACTCCGCCAACCCTGATGTTCTTGCCATGTCTGAATCCTGGCTTAAGAAGGCCACCAAAAATTCTGAGATTTCCATACCCAACTACAACATTTTCAGTCAAGAAAGAACTGCCAAAGGGGGAGGAGCTGCAATCTACTGCAGAGATAGCCTGCAAAAGTCTGTCATACTTTCCAGGTCTATACCCAAACAGTTCGAACTTCTAATTTTAAAAATTAATCTCTCCAGAAATAAGTCTCTCACTGTTGCCGCCTGCTATCATTCCCCCTCCTCTCCCAGCTGTGCCCTGGACACCATTTGTGAATTCATCGCCCCCCATCTAGCCTCAGAGTTCGTTCTGTTAGGTGACCTAAACTGGGATATGCTTAACACCCCGGCAGTACTACAATTTAAGCTAGATGCCCTCAATCTCACACAAATCATCAAGGAACCCACCAGGTACAACCCTAAATCCGTAAACATGGGCACCCTCATAGACGTTATCCTGACCAACTTGCCCTCCAAATACACCTCTGCTGTTTTCAATCAGGATCTCAGCGATCACTGCCTCATTGCCTGTATCCGCTGTGGGTCCGCGGTCAAACGACCACCCCTCATCACTGTCAAACGCTTCCTAAAACACTTCTGCGAGCAGGCCGTTCTAATCAACCTGGCCCGGGTATACTGGACGGATATTGACCTCATCCTGTCAGTCGAGGATGCCTGGTCATTCTTTAAAAGTAATTTCCTCACCATCTTAGATAAGCATGCCCCGTTCAAAAAATTCAGAACTAAGAACAGATACAGCCCTTGGTTCACTCCAGACCTGACTGCCCTTGACCAGCACAAAAACATCCTGCGGCGGACTGCAATAGCATCGAATAGTCCCTGCGATATGCAACTGTTCAGGGAAGTCAGGAACCAATATACGCAGTAAGTCAGGAAAGCAAAGGCTAGCTTTTTCAAGCAGAAATTTGCATCCTGTAGCTCTAACTCCAAACGTTTTGGGACACTGTAAAGTCCATGGAGAACAAGAGCACCTTCTCCCAGCTGCCCACTGCGCTGAGGCTAGGTAACACGGTCACCACTGATAAATCCATGATAATTGAAAATTTCAATAAGCATTTCTCAACGGCTGGCCATGCCTTCCTCCTGGCTACTCCAACCCCGGCCAACAGCTCCGCCCCCCGTGTAGCTACTCGCCCAAGCCTCCCCAGCTTCTCCTTCACACAAATCCAGATAACAGATGTTCTGAAAGAGCTGCAAAACCTGGACCCGTACAAATCAGCTGGGCTAGACAATCTGGACCCTCTCTTTCTAAAACTATCCGCTGCCATTGTTGCAACCCCTATTACCAGTCTGTTCAACCTCTCTTTCGTATCGTCCGAGATCCCTAAAGATTGGAAAGCTGCCATGGTCATATCCCTCTTCAAAGGGGGTGACACCCTAGACCCAAACTATTACAGACCTATATCCATCCTGCCTTGCCTATTTAAAGTCTTCGAAAGCCAAGTTAATAAACAGATCACTAAACATTTCAAATACCACCGTACCTTCTCCGCTGTGCAATCCGGTACCCGAGCCGGTCACGGGTGCACCTCAGCCACGCTCAAGGTCCTAAATGATATCATAACCGCCATCGATAAAAGACAGTACTGTGCAGCCGTCTTCATCGACCTGGCCAAGGCTTTCGACTCTGTCAATCACTGTATTCATATCGGCAGACTCAATAGCCTTGCTTTTTCTAACGACTGCCTCGCCTGGTTCACCAACTACTTTGCAGACAGAGTTCAGTGTGTCAATTCAGAGGGCATGTTGTCCAGACCTCTGGCAGTCTCTATGGGGGTACCACAGGGTTCAATTCTCGGGCCGACTCTTTTCTCTGAATATATCAATGATGTCGCTCTTGCTGCGGGCGATTCCCTGATCCACCTCTACGCAGAAGACACCAATCTGTGTACTTCTGGCCCTTCCTTGGACACTGTGCTAACTAACCTCCAAATGAGCTTCAATGCCATACAACACTCCTTCCGTGGCCTCCAATGGCTCTTAAATGCTAGTTAAACCAAATGCATGCTTTCCAACCATTCGCTGCCCGCACCCGCCCGACTAGCATCACCTGCCTGGACGGTTCCAAGCTAGAATATGTGGACAACTACAAATACCTAGGTGTCTGGTTAGACTGTAAACTCTCCTTCCAGACTCATATTAAACATCTCCAATCCAAAATCAAATCTAGAATCGTCTTTCTTTTTTGCAACAAAGCCTCCTTCACTCACGCCGCCAAACTTACCCTAGTAAAACTGACTATCCTACCGATCCTCGACAAAATAGCTTCCAATACTCCACTCAGCAAACTGGATGCAGTCTATTACATTTTACATTACATTTTAGTCATTTAGCAGACACTCTTATCCAGAGCGAATTACATTAGTGAATGCATACATTTCATACATTTTTTTCCCGTACTGGTCCCCCGTGGGAATCGAACCCACAACCCTGGCGTTGCAAACACCATGCTCTACCAACTGAGCCTCACTGAGCCACACACAGTGCCATCCATTTTGTTACCAAATCACCTTATACTACCCACTGCGACCTGTATGCTTTAGTCGGCTGGCCCTCGCTACATAGTCGTCGCCAGACCCACTGGCTCCAGGTCATCTATAAGCCTATGCTTGGTAAAGCTCCACCTTATCTCAGTTCACTGGTCACAATAACAACACTCACCCGTAGCACACGTTCCAGCAGGTATATCTCACTGATCATCCCTAAAGCCAACACCGCATTTGGCCACCTTTCCTTCCAGTTCTCTGCTGCCAGTGACTGGAAGGAATTGCAAAAATTGCTGAAGTTGGAGATTTTTATTTCCCTCACCAACTTTAAACATCAGATATCCGAGCAGCTAACCGATCGCTGCAGCTGTACATAGTCCATCTGTAAATTGCCCACCCAATCTACCTACCTCATCCCCATACTGTTTTTATTTTATTTACTTTTTTGCACTTTTGCACACCACTCTACATGCACATCATCATATGCTCATTTATCACTCCAGTGTTAATCTGATAAATTGTAATTATTTGCTCCTATGGCCTATTTATTGACTACCTCCTCATGCCTTTAGCACACACTGTATATAGACTTTATTTTTTCTTCTGTATCATTGACTTGTTTATTGTGTTATTAGCTTGTTTATTGTTTACTCCATGAGTAACTCTGTGCTGTTGTCTGTGTCACACTGCTTTGCTTTATCTTGGCCAGGTCGCAGTTGTAAATGAGAACTTGTTCTCAACTAGCCTACCTGGTTATATAAAGGTGAAATAAAAATAAAATAAAATAAAATAGGCTTTCCATAGAAAACCATTGGGAAATACTATGACCTAAAAAAAAACAATCCCTGGATGGTTTGTCCTCGGAGTTTCACCTGCCAAATCAGTTCTGTTATACTCACAGACATTATTTTAACAGTTTTAGAAACTTTAGAGTGTTTTATATCGAAATCTACCAATTATATGCATATCCTAGCTTCTGGGCCTGAGTAAAAGGCAGTTTACTTTGGGCACGCTTTTCATCCGGACGTGAAAATACCTTGCCCTTTCCCTAAGAAGTTTTAAGTGGTACTTTAAAATATTTACACCATTGTCTGTAACCTGGTTCAGGTTATCAGTCAACCTACCAGGGTAGTTACAAGCAGAACAGGACTGAAATCATCAGCATGTATTAATCACAAATGTACTAATGCTGCATTCATTTTCTTGAAAGCAGTATCCAAATCCATTGAATATAGTGATCACATTATAGTAGCCATATCTAGGAAAACCAAAGTTCCAAAGGCTGGATCTAATATAGTGTATAAGAGGTCATACAATATGTTTTGTAGAGATCCCTACTGTATCTTGTTGATGAAAATCGTATTTGTTGGTCTGTGGTGTGTAATGACAAGCAACCAGATGCTGCACTTGACACATTTATGAAATTGCTTATCCCAGTTACTAATAAGCATGCATTCATTATGAAAATAACTGTAAAAACTGTTAAATCCCTGTGGATTGATGAGGAATGGAAATATTGTATGGTTGAGAGGGATGAGGCAAAAGAAATGTCAAATAAGTCTGGCTGCACAACCGATTTGGCAAACATACTGCAAATTGAAAAATCATGTGACTAAACTGAATAAAAAGAAGACGAAACTACACTATGAAACAAAGAAACATGACTTAAAGAATGATAGTAAAAAGCTTTTGAGCACTTTAAATGACATTTTGGGCAAAAAGGCAGCTCCATCATTTATTGAATCAAATGCCTCGTTCGTCACAAAACCCACTGATATTGCCATACTACTTTAATGATTTTTCCATTGGCAAGATTAGCAAACTTAAGCATGACATGCCAGCCATAACGGTAAAGTGAGTGCTGGAAGAGGTGAAAAAATGATTGTTGTCTATCAACAATGACAAGCTACCGGGGTCTGACGACAGATGGACAATTACTGAGGATAATAGCGGATGATATTGCCACTCCTATTTGCCATATATTCAATTTAAGCCTACTAGAAAGTATGTGTTCCCTCGGGGTTAGGGAAACAAAAGTCATTCCCCTAACTAAAAATAGTAAAGCCCCCTTAACTGGCTCAAATATCAACCAACCCTTAGTAAACTTTTGGAAAAAATGTTGTTTGACCAGATACAATGCTATTTTACAGTTAACAAATTGACAACAGACTTTCAGCACGCTTATCAGGAAGGATGTTCAACAAGCACAGCACTTTTACAAAGGACTGAAGATTGGCTGAGAAAAATCGAAAATAAAAAGTTTGTGGGGATTGTTTTGTTAAACTTCAGTGAGGCTTTTGATATTATTGATCATAGTCTGCTGCTGGAAAAATGTATCTGTTATGGCTTTACACCCCCTGCTATATTGTGGATAAAGAGTTACCTGTCTAACAGAACACATATGGTGTTCTTAATGGAAGCAACTCCAACGTTTTCATTTCATTTATTTATTTAACCTTTATTTAACTAGTCAAGTCAGTTAAGAACAAATTCTTATTAACAATGACGACTTAGGAACACTGGGTTAACTGCCTTGTTTAGGGGCAGAACGACAGAGGTTTACCTTGTCAGCTCGGGGATTCAATCTTGCAGTCTAACAGTCTAGTCCTATTGGCATGCTGTCTCTACACAGTATTTCCCTTACAGTCTAGTCCTCTTGGCACGTTGCCTCTCTTATTTTTTCTCTACAGTCTGGTCCTCTTGCAATGCTGCATTGTAGTCTTCTTGGCATGCTGCCTCTCTTATATTTCCACTACGTTCTAGTTGTATGGCACGCTGGCTCTGCACATTATTTTGCCTACAGTAAAGTCCTCTTGGCATGCTGGCTCTGCACAGTATACAAGTATATATAAGTATGAGTTTATAAGTTTTAGCACAGAGACACGGCAAGAATGGCCTTCTATGGCATCAAATGGAACATAAAATTTGACATACCAATTAGGACCTTTCTAAAAATACTTGAAGAAGTTATAGAACCTATTGCACTTTCTGGTTGTGAGGTCTGGGGTCTGCTCACCAATCAAGAATTCACAAAATAGGACAAAGAACAAATTGAGACTCCGCATGCAAAATTCTGCAAAATATCTTCAGTGTACACCATAAAACAGCAAATAATGCATGCAGAACAGAATTAGGCCGATACCTGCTAATGATCAAAATCCAGAAAAGAGCTGTTAAATTCTACAACCACCTAAAAGGAAGCGATTCCCAAACCTTCCATAACAAAGCCATCACCTACAGGGAGAAGAACCTGGAGAAGAGTCCCCTAAGCAATCTGATCATGGGGCTCTGTTCACAAACACAAACAGACCCCAGAGAGTCCCAGGAGAGCAACACAATTAAACCCAACTAAATCATGAGAAAAAAAATATTACTTGACACATTAGAAAGAATTAACAAAAAAAACAAAGCAAACTAGATTGCTATTTGGCACTAAACAGAGGGTACACGATGGCAGAATGCCTGACCACTGTGACTGACCCAAAATTAAGGAAAGCTTTGACTATCTACAGACTCAGTGAGCAAAGCCTTGCTATTGAGAAAAGCCACCGAAGGCAGACCTGGCACTCAAGAGAAGACAGGCTATGTGCACACTGTCCACAAAATGAGGTGGTAACTGAGCTGCACTTCCTGGATACACTTCCGGATACTCTGGACTGCACACTGTTGCCAAACTCTCGAGGATGGGCTGATGCACTGGAAGCCTGATGCGTGGTACTGGTACTGGATGTGCCAGTCTGGGGACACGCACCTCAGGGCTAGTGCGGGGAGCGGGAACAGGCCGAGTCGGACGGGGTTGACGCACTGGAAGCCTGATGCGTGGTGCTGGTACTGGAGGTATCAGCCTGGGAACACGCACCTCAGGGCTAGTGCGAGGAGCGGGAACAGGCTGTACTGTACTGGGCTGACTCATTGGAAGCTTGATGCGTGGTGCTGGTACTGGACGTGCCAGACTGGGGTTTCGCACTTCCGGTTTAGCACGAGAGACAGGAACTGGAAACACCGGGCCATAGAGGCGCACAGGCGGTCTAGATCTCACCACCTGCACAACCCGTCCTGGCTGGATGGAACTAGTAGCCCTGTATGAGCGGAGTACTGGTACAGAGCAAACTGGGCTGTGCAGGGGCCTGATGGTTGCCGTGCGTAGAGCGGGAGTAGGGTAGCCTGGTCCTAGGAGGCGTACCGGCGACCAGACGTGCTGCGCAGGCATCCTCCTACCAGGCTGGATGCCCACTCTAGCACGGCATCTGCGAGGGGCTGGAATAACTCGCACCGGACTGTGCGTGCGTATGGGCGAGATTGTGCGCACTTCAGTAAAACACGGCGCCCTCCACTCCATACGCTTCTCCATATAAAAACGGGGAGCTGGCTTAGGGCTCACCCTTGGCCCAGCCAAACTACCTGTGTGCCCCCCGCCCCAAAAATGGCATCTTCTCCCGAGCGCGCTGCTTCCTATAATCCAGACTCAATTCCCTTGGCTCCTTTCTCCGCTGCTTGGTCCTTTTGTGGTGGGAGATTCTGTCACGGTTGTCGTCGGGGATAGAGGACCAAAACGCAGCAGGAATGTGGATGATCTTGTTATTTATTTAAAATAAAAAGAGAACACCAAAATAACAAAACGAAAAAACGCACGAACAACAAAACAGTCTTGTCAGGCTCACACAGGCAAAACAAGAAACAATCTCCCACAAACACTACACCAAACATTTACCCATATATAGGACTCTCAATCAGAGGCAACGACAAACACCTGCCTCCAATTGCGAGTCCAGCACCCAAACCTAAACATAAAAAACCTAAACTAGACAGAATGCAGAAATACAACCTAGAACATACTAACCTAGAACATACACCCAAAACCCAGGAACACATAAATCAAACACCCCTCTACAACACACACAAAACCCCCACCATACAAAACAAACATCCCTCTGCCACGTCCTGACCAAAATACTAAACAACTACTCCCTCTGCTGGTCAGGACGTGACACATACCGCTCAGGAAGGAGATGCGTTCTGTCTCCTAGAGATTAACGTACTTTGTTGCGAAAAGTACAAATCAATCCCAGAACAACAGAAAAGGACCTTGTGAAGATGCTGGAGGAAACAGATATGAAAGTATCTATATCCACAGTAAAACGAGTCCTATATCAACATAACCTGAAAGGCCGCTAAGCAAGGAAGTAGCCACTGCTCCAAAACGCCATAAAAATGCCAGACTACGGTTTGCAACTGCACATGGGGACAAAGATCATACTTTTTGGAGAAATGTCCTCTGGTCTGATGAAACAAAAATAGAACTGTTTGGCCATAATGACCATCGTTATGTTTGGAGGAAAAAGGGGGAGGCTTGCAAGCCGAAGAACACTATCCCAAATGTGAAACACGGGGGTGGCAGCATCATGTTGTGGGGGTGGTGCTTTGCTGCAGGAGGGATTGGTGCACTTCACAAAATAGATGGCATCATGAGGATGGAAAATTATGTGGATATATTGAAGCAACATCTCAAGATTTCAGTCAGAAGTTAAAGCTTGGTCGCAAATGGGTCTTCCAAATTAACAATGACCCCAAGCATACTTCCAAAGTTGTGGCAAAATGGCCTAAGGACAACAAAGTCAAGGTATTGGAGTGGCCAACACAAAGCCCTCACCTCAAGCCTATAGAAAATTTGTGGGCAGAACTGAAAAAGTGTGTGCGAGTGAGGAGGCCTACAAACCTGACTCAGTTACACCAGCTCTGTCAGGAAGAATGGGCCAAAATTTACCCAACTTCTTGTGGGAAGCTTGTGGGAGGTTACCCGAAACGTTTGACCCAAGTTAAACAATTTAAAGGCAATGCTACCAAATACTAATTGAGTGTATGTAAACTTTTGACCCACTGGGAATGTGATGAAAGAAATAAAAGCTGAAAGAAATAATTCTCTCTACTATTATTCTGACATTTCACATTCTTAAAATGAAATGGTGATCCTAACTGACCAAAGGCAGAGAATTTTTACTAGGATTAAATGTTATGAATTGTGAAAACCGAGTTTAAATGTATTTGGCTAAGGTGTATGTAAACTTTCGACTTCAACTAAATGTTTCCCATTTTAATAAAGCCACTTGAACATAATTGAGAGAGAGATACAGAGATAGAGATAGATAGTTTAACATGTATAATATATTGTTCTCTCCACAGGTGAGCTACTTTGCAACCTGTACCTGTCTGACAGATAAACTCTCCTACCCCTCTTTCCAGGTGTGAAGAAAGATGAGAAAGTTTTAGATATAAGTAGTGCAAAAGCAATGTGTTAAGTACACTTTTAAGTATTCATGTATTGCTCAGTTGAATAAACTCTATTTAAATAATCACCTCTATACAACGCAAATTGTTGAAAAAAGTTATTCATATTTAATCACAGTGCAGATCACAATGACGTTTATAGTAAATGTTTCTCTGAAAACATTGCTTTTGCTGCTATGAAAATGTGCCCCATAATTTCTCTTATGCCATGCTCTCAGTCTAATCCTTCACTTTTTTTTATCTCATCCTAGATTTGGGGTTTAGTCCAGTTGGTGAGCCATTTCGGCTGGCGCTGGGTTGGCATCCTGGGCACCTCGGATGACTACAGTCGCTATGGCATCCAGGCCTTTACCCAGCAGATGAACGACCAGGGAGGCTGCCTGGCGTTCCACCTCACCATCCCCAATTCGCCCGCCCCAGCTGGGCTACGTGCCATGGCGGACACCCTGCAGAGCTCCAGGGCTCGCGTGGTGGTTGCCTTCGCTACAGAGGGCCAGCTGCTGGAGTTTCTCTCTGGGGTGAGTTCTCCTCTATAAAATATTCTGTTAAGTATTTACTTCATTTTGATTTATTTATCTTCCTTTCTTCTAGTTTTATTGTGCTGAATAAAACTATGTAGAATCTCTCTGAGAACGTAAGCAACATACAATACCAACTGTTTAATTCCTCATCCTCAGCTGGCAGTGAGGAACGATACAGGGTTCCAGTGGGTGGCCAGTGAGGCCTGGGTTATGGCCAGCTTGCTCACCTCCCCTCAGGTCCACCCACTGCTACAGGGAACCCTGGGCTTCTCCTTCCCAGGAGTCAGTATCCCTGGCCTGGGGGACCTCCTGCTGGAGGTCAGGCCCTCGCCCATACCGGGGTTTGAGTTCATCAATATGTTCTGGGAGGAACTGTTTGGCTGCAAGTTGGATTTTGGGGCGGGCAGCGGCTCAAAGTGTCCTGGACTGACTGCTATATGTAATGGTTCAGAAGATCTGAGTGTGACATTGAGTCAGGATCTCCTATCGTGTGTGTGTGTGTGTGTGTGTGTGTGTGTGTGTGTGTGTGTGTGTGTGTGTGTACGGGTGTGTAAGTTAGTGTGATTATTTATGAATGTATTTCCAGTAATATTTAATCATCCTTATATGTTACTTGTTTTTACAACATGATCTCCTCCCCTTTCTCTTTGCTTATTTGAGCTCTTCTTGCCATAATATGTACTTGGTCTCTTACCAAACACGGCTATCTTCTGTATACCACCACTACCTTGTCACAACACAAATGATTGGCTCAAACACATTAAGAAGGAAAGAAATTCCACAAATTAACTTTTAACAAGCCACACCTGCTAATTGAAATGCATTCCAGGTGACTACCTCATGAAGCTGGTTGAAAGAATACCAAGAGTGTGCAAAGCTGTCATCAAGGCAGAATAATCTAAAACTCAAAATATCATTTGATTTATTTAACACTTTTTTGGTTACTACATGAATCCAAATGTTATTTAATAGATTTGATGTGTTCACTATTATTCTAGAGTGTAGTAAATAATAGAAATAAAGAAAACCCCTTGAATGAGTAGGTGTGTTCTAACGTTTGACTGGTGCTACAAGTAAAGAACAACTTAGTGTTAAGTGTTACTCATAACCACAGCTCATAATGGTTGCTGCCCACTACAGTACCTGTGCTCCAGAGTGGTGCAGTGGTCTAAGGCCCTGCATATCAGTGCTAGAGGTGTCACTACAGACCCTGGCTCGATTCCGGGCTGCACCACAACCGGCCGTGATTGGGAGGCCCGTAGGGCAACGCACAATTGGCCCAGCGTTGTGCGTGTTAGGGTTTGGCTGGGGTGGTCTGTGATTGTAAATAAGTAATTGGTCTTAAATGACTTGTTAAATGAATAGAAATTGAAGTACTCTACATTGCACGAGAAACTATTTGGCTTCTTAAACAGTGTGTGTCTTAATTAACTGCTCTAGTGGGTGATGTAAGCATGAGAAGACTGACCATCACTGGTCAAGTGTTTGCAATAATGTGGTTGGTTAATTTGTGATCTGTAATTCATAAAATGCAATGAAAATAAAAAACAAGGTATCTAACAAATGTGGAATGACAGGCCAAGCAATCATTGACAAGACACCAATATATCTGAAAATGTTTATTATATTATACTATTATAATACGTACCACAATGAATTACAATAGCAGTTGAACACATGCACTTCAATGTTATATCAATTCATAAAGGAATAAAGCTTTTCTCCAAACAACATGGAAGTGGTTCTCTGTAGGCTACTGCTAATCACATCATTTAGCAGGTCATATTAGATTTTAACACTCTAGATTTGAACAATCTCTCATAACGTTGGAATATCTCAAGTTAACCTGTGTCATGTTACTAGTTACAATGTTACCTATGATTAGCTGCTAAATTGTTGGTCATCTCTGTCAGAGTAGTCCTACCTAACTATATAATAAACCATATAACTGAATGTTAGAATGTTTTTCCCCTCAATAATTTCTTAATAACGTATATCATTGGATGTCTTCTCCATAAGGTGTTTCTTGGTGTTCTTCTCCGGCCTGAACAGAATAATAAAGCATTTAGGAACAAATAATAGAAAGAACAACCCAAAGCTAGAGGTGATGATGGCAAAGATCTCCACAGCTACAGTCAACTTCCCAGGAGAGCTGACATAAGCTGGGATAAAGGTGATCCAGACTGCACAGAATATGAGCATGCTGAAGGTGATGAATTTGGCCTCATTGAAGTTATCAGGCAGCTTCCGAGCCAGAAAAGCCAGCACAAAGCACAAGAGAGCCAGGAGTCCTATATAGCCCAACACAGCCCAGAAACCAATAGCTGAACCCACATCACACTCTAGAATGATCTTTTCCTTGTAGGTAGTGAGGTTTTTAATGGGGAATGGAGGGGACAAGACCAACCACAGAGTGCATATCAAAGCCTGGACAAACGTGAAGAACACCACAGTCAATCTCTGCTGTGGAGGACCAAACCATTTCATGACATTACTGCCTGGAAGCGTAGCCCTGAAGGCCATCAACACCACTATTGTTTTCCCCAGAACACAAGAGATGCAGAGGACGAAGGTGATCCCAAACGCTGTGTGACGCAGCATACAAGACCATTCAGAGGGCCGGCCAATGAAATTAAGAGAACACAGAAAACACAGAGCCAAGGAGAAGAGCAGCAGGAAGCTCAGCTCAGAGTTGTTTGCCCTGACGATGGCCGAAGTTCGGTGGCGGTAAAAGACAGTTGCCATGGCGATGGCCAGACAAGCCCCGCCCACAGAGCAGGTGGTGAGGATGATTCCGAGGACCTCGTGGAAGGACAGGAACTCCACAGGCTTAAGGATACAGCGGTCTCTCTCAGCGTTGGGCCAGTACTCCTCGGGACAGATCAGACAGTCTGAAGAATCTGACCAGGACAAAACAACAGACATCAAATGTTAATAATAATAGATTCAGGTTTTACTTATTTACAAATACATGTCCCACAATGTTGCACTTTGTCAGTTTACTATAAAGAATGTTGAATTAATGTGCAGCTTACATGAGATAATAAGAACAGGAACATGATTGACAGACACTACCTTTGTAGTGCTGGTAGTATGAATAAACCACTACTTAGTAAACCTTGACAGAAATTACTACACATTTTATGCCAACTATTCCTATAGTCCTACCTGTGTTATTACTGATCTCTCCCTCTGCACATTGGATACAGTCATAACAGCATACAGGCTTTCCTTTCTGTATAGCCTTACGAGTGCCTGGGGGACAGCTCTCACTGCACACTGACACAGGTACTTGTGTACTGTTCTTTAACCAGGTGATTTCACTCTCGATGTCAAGCCTCTGATCAGCAGGCAGGGACGCATCATAGCGCCCCACTGTCACAAACTCCATCTTCCCACTCTCCCCTATCTGCCAGTTGACCAACTCATATGTGGCAACTGGGTCCCCGTTGGCATCAAAAGACACGTGGTACCCATTACGAGAGAAGTTCACCATCCTCAATCTCTCCAGGACCTGGGGGTTGGAAGGGCAAGGGAGAGAGGGAGAGAGTGAGGGGACGAGAAAGAAGGAGAGAGGTGAAGAGAGATGGAGATAAGGGAAGAGAGAGATGAGTGAGGGAAGAGAGATGGAGAGATAGATGGAGAGAGGGGAAGAGAGAGATGAGTGAGGGGAAGAGAGATGGAGAGATAGATGGAGAGAGGGGAAGAGAGAGATGAGGAATGGAAAGAAAGAT